>NW_027368259.1:0-51160 GCF_046119375.1 Phyllobates terribilis | reverse complement strand
CCGTAACACACGAACTCAATTCATCCGATGGACACAACTAGACCTGGCAAAACTCAACCCAACTCGATGACCCGACCCGAACCCGATTGCTAAGAACCCGACCCGAAGAGGCTCTTAAACCCGATCGACCCGAACCCGGCCAACCCGAAATTTGATGGGTCAAACCCGACTCGAAATATGTGTTTCACATCATGCATGTCATTATAATAAAAACATTTACACATAATTTATTAAAAAAATATAATATTATTTATTTATTTTGAAAATAATATTATTAAAAAATTATTCTATCCCTAGAAAAAGCTATTTTTTTAACTTAAATGCAACATTCTTGACCCGCTGGATCAACCCAAACCCGATCAACATGAAAATTTATCAACTCGTTCAACCCGAACCCGACCCGCTCGACCTATTTACCATTGTTTAGATTTTCCTTTGTATGAGATATATTTCTCAGTTATTTACTTATTTGCGAACACTCATTCCTTTTCCTCTTCAAGAAAACTAAGGAAGAAAGTAAAATGAGAAAATAATTAGTAGCAGAAATATTGGAGATATCATATAAGAAAAACAAGTATCTTTTCACTAGTTCTTTGCTCTTAATTTATTCTCAAATCAAGAGCCTTAGATACCACGGTAACCATGCATCGTCAGCGTTTTATCTGCTCTAATTTACTTCTGAGCACAAATTTTATCTTTTCTCTTGTAAATGACTAAGGACGTTCTTTAGAATTTGAGATACAAAGTGAATGCAAGCATTTAAGATACAGTTAAGCCCTTCTATCATAAGCAAGTTAAACCAGACTGTTGCCTTGAAGAACTGATTAACTATACAAATGTTAACACAAGTTTAAAACTCTACAAAAGACACTTATGAACCTTGGCTTCAAGCATAGTTCACTCCTTTTGGAGGCTTTGAAGACGCAGCGTTACATACCAAATACACTTTCTGTTTTTCTTAGTATAGCCGAGGCACAAGCCTTAATTTGGTCCTTTATTCAGTAACTACAAATGCAAAATAATATCCCCAATCACACTAGTACTTCACCCCAACATCATATTCAAGGTTATCGTCCTTCGCTTTCTTTTCATTCTTTTAGATGCCACGTTACCTTTTATCATAGCTTAGAAAATTTCTTCTCATGTTTATTTCTCCATGATCATCAATAAAAGTCATGGACAATCTCTTTCTACGATTGAATTCTTTCTACCATGACCATTATTTACTCATGGCTAGCTTTGGATGTTATAGAGTAATGAGTTACAAGCAAAGACAGATTAACTCTTCTGATTTGTGATAAAAAAAAACCCGCAATTAATGAAGAATACAAGAATGTTTTTTATAATATGATTTAACAACTATATACTATGTTTTTGTATATCAAATATAGACATTTGATTTATTTAACAACTATATACTACTCCCTCTGTCCCAAAATGTTCTTCCTGTTTCACTCTGACACATTTGTCGAAACGTGTTTTACAACGCTTATATCTTTTATTATAGATTAATAAAAAAATATAAAGTTTTGATATATATGTAGTACTCATTGAGACGAATAAAACAAGATCCCACATGACTATGTTCTTATTTATAGATTGAGAAGAATCGAGATAATCATCCTAAATTGTGAATAGTACCCCTCTCCCAAATGAGAAGAACATATTGGGACGAAGGGAGTATGTTTTTGTATATCAAATATAGACATTTGATTTTATTAAATACAACTCATATTTATCGAGTTTATCTATATCTATTAACATGTTAAATATTTGCGCAAAATACACTTATTAATTCAACTATACAACAATTATCCATGCATGACAATTTACATTTATCGAATTTATCTATTAACATATTAAATGTTTATGAAACTGTAATAATTAAGTCAATTTATATAGCAATAATATGTGCAAGTCTATAGTTAAAGTTTTAAGCATAATAATATTTATTCTCTTTCCCTTTTTTTTTGAGGCACACTATTGATTTTCTTGATAGGCATATACACATAAAATTTACAATTGAGGCCCAGTGCCTAATCAAATTATATCTTTTGTTAAACCAAAATTGCCCAAAGAATAAGAAACCGATCCTTAAAAAAGCTTTGACCGGTCAAATGCCCATTCCACCGCCATTTCTTCTTCGTTGGTTATCGGAGACTACCTCATTGGCTATCGGAGACCATAGTTCTTCTCCGACTCGCTCACCTTGACTCATCTCCGGTAATCCAACCTCTTCGTGGCTAAATTGCTTGCCAATTAAACTTTTGGTTTTGAGATTAGTAGCTGTTTTCTAGCTTCCATTTTTAATCTTCTTTTATGTTTTCTAGTTGTTTGATGCTGTCTAACTACTGCGAGTATTTGGTTTCAATATGAATTTGCTGTTTAATGGTGACAACCCCTGATTTCTTGACTGGGTTTTATTGCTGAACTTCGATCCCATGGAATAGTAGGTCGAATCACATTGCTCTTGAATCAAAAGTCCCTCTCTATTCCTTCACATAGTAGAGGTATGTATTTGAGATTCGTTTTTTACTTAATTTATAACATCTATTTCTCAACATAATCATAATGGGTTTGAATTATTTATTGTTTTTTCTTAGATTCCCAGAAAATATGAAGGACTAATTATTAGGTAATTAGTGCTTGGTGGATAATGACCATTGCTATTTAACACTAAGTAAAATTGTTAAAAAAACACGGTATTGTTTGTTCTTAAGATTCGTTTTTTCACTTCATTGTTTATGTGTTCAACCCTTAATTAACACATTATTCTCTCTCCTTTTTATTAATTTTTTTCTTTTTTCATAATATATATGTATATTAAAAGTAAAATTGGATATATTATTTTTTATTAATCAAATTTTATTAAATTTTATTCTTAACTGATTTTTTTATTTAAAAACATATATTATTCATATAATCTCTTATTATATTTAAGAATTCCTGGAATCTTTTATTATAGAAATATTTATATTTTCTAAAATTTATTAATAAAAATCTAATTAATTATTGATATTCTAAAATTTTATTTTATAAAAATTAAATTTAAAGTCTTTCATTTTATTAATTTTTTTCTTCTATTATTTAAAGTACAACGATACTATTTACTATGTGTCATTATTTTATACATTCCGTGCCATGCACTTTTTACATTTAACCAAAATCGAAGTCTCATTCAAAAGTACGTCTCCACTAAAATATCCTTATTCATTAAATTTTTGTTATTACATCAACTATGTTTTGTTTATCAAACTTATAGATAATTTAGGCTCCGTTCGGCAACACCTAGATGGAATTTTTTTTCATCTAGCTGGAAGTTGGTAGATGGAAAAATATTAGATGAAATTGTAGATGGAAATAAGGTAGATGAAATTTTAGGTAGCTGGAATTTGGTAGATGGAATTATATCGTAGAAAAGGTGTTCGGTAAATAAGCTAGATGGAATTTATACTAATAAGGACAAATTACTGATTTACCCTTAAATTACCTAGTGATTATTACACATTTACCCCTAACCTAATTGTTCGTTCAAAGTCCTTCAGCAGCCTCCTTCAGCAGCCACAAAGTCCTTCAGCAACCTAATTGTCCGTTCAAAGGTTCTACAATGGCGACTCCGTCTCGCCGTCTGTAGTTGCCTGCGGCCTCCAGCTCCCGCCACCTCCACCTACAGCACCGTCGCCGCCACTACTCAGCTTAGGTACGTACACTCCCTCCCGATTGAGCAGTCACCATTTTGTATTCAACGTCTTGCCTCTATCCCGATTGAGCAGTCACCTACAACACCGTCTTGCCTCTATTCAACGTCTTTCCCTCCCGATTGGCAGCACCAGAAAATAGGAAGAGCTGACAACTGTCGTGTATTCAACGTTAAAAACATGAACCTTGCCAACGTTAAAAACAGAAAATAGGAAGAGCAGTCACCATTTTGTATTCAACTGCTGTGTAATCAAAGTGTTGTGTATTCATAACATGATTCCACCATCTAATCATACATTAAAAACATGATACAAACCCAGGTTACCCAAATTATTCTGAACTGTCCTAGATAATACTTCCAAACTGAAGATTGCTAAAACATTGTGGCTACTGTGTGGCTACTGAAGTATTGTCCTAGCTAATTCAGCACTGTGTGACTACTGAATTTTGACCTGAACCTAGAGATGGAACTTTTGGAACCGGAACCGGCACGGAACCGGCGGTTCCAGAACCGGAACCGGCACGGAACCGGCGGTTCCAGAACCGGAACCGGGGGTTTTCCGGTCCCGGTCCCGGTTCCTGTTTTTACGGAACCGGGAACCGGCGGTTCCGGTTCCGAACCGCCGGTTCCATCCAAAATTAATTAAAAAAATAAAAAAAAGTGTTTTTTTAACTAGAGAACCGCCGGAACCGGGAGGGAACCGCCGGAACCGGGAGGGAACCGCCGGTTCCGGAACCGGGGAACCGGTGGTTCCCTCCCCTAGCCGGTTTCGGTTCCTGATTTCCAGGAACCGAGAACCGACGGTTCCGGAACCGGCCCATCTCTACCTGAACCATGCCAAACTGAAGTATTGTCCTAGCTAATTCAGCACTGTGTGGCTACTATTGTATTTCCTACTGTTGTATTGCAAATCTGAAAATTTATTGGCTGCTGTTGGTAGACCCGGCAAAACTAGTCCGAATCCGAAATCCAATCCGAATCCGAAATTTGATCCGGAAAATTGCGGTTGAACAATCCGATCACAATCCGAAATCCGATCCGAACCGAATCCGGTCCGAAGTATGTACAATCCGAAAAAACCGAATCCGAACTAATCCGGACAAATCCGATCCGAACATAATCCGAAATGCATGCTGATCCGAACTAATCCGATCCAAACATAACCCGAAATGCATTTTGACCCGATTAAATCCGATCCGAAATAAATTTGATCCGGAAATCATCCGATCCAAAGTAATTCGAAGTAAAGTTGATCCAAAATTAATTTGAATAAAATGATGAAATTGTCATGAGCATTTGTTCAAAACAATACTAAAATAGATAAATGAGTAGTATTGCACATACACTTCATTCTGATGTCGTAATAAAATAGAGAAAAAACATTGATCTAAATTAGTTCATTCCAAGCATCGCCACATAGACGCTTCGTCGCTCCCCTCCACTGAAAAATGCAAAACCATAAAAGCTAAGATGATTAGCAAATCCGACAGCTATCCAAGAAGATCCGTAGAAAGCGTTAATTGTAATTAGTACATGTATATATTATGATGACTAGAAAAAAGAAAGCTAATAATATAAGCACATGAGTACATGACCAATCGAATTGCATAAACAAGGTAGATAGCAAAATCACATTGCAAAAATCAACACAAAATCTCAAGTGCATGCAGAATTCACCAAAGTTATCAATATCCATCTTCACACAAACATGTAAATTATCTCCAAAAACAAAAGCAATAAGCTTAAACAATACAACATTAATTAATAATCTCGCCAAAAATCAAATCCAACATTCATTAATAATCAAACAAAATCACCAAATTTTTATCAATTACATCATCACACACCAACCATTTCACATCATATATCATACTCTAAACAATTCAAACGCATTACATAATAAGCAACAAAAAAGTAAAAGTATGGAATGAGTAGATATGATGTGAAAATAGAAGTTTCGGTTTCAGTTCAAGAAAAACCAACCTAACGTGCCTATTTGATAAAAAAACGAGCCAAACAGGTTAACCTCGTATGGAATAGTATGAATTTACACAGTAGCTCGTAGTTAGGAACCGGATCGAGGAAAAGTAAAAGCATGTAATGAGTAGATATGATGTGAAAAATAGAAGTTTCGGTTTCAGTTTCGTGAAAAACCGGCCTAACGTGCCTATTTGATAAAAAACGAGCCAAACAGGTTAACCTCGTATGGAATAGTATGGATTTACACAGTAGCGCATAGTTCGGAACCGGATCGAGGAAAAGTAAAATTATGAAATGAGTAGATATGATTTGAATATAAAAGTTTTGGTTTCCGGTTCAACCCTTAATTAAAAAATAATTAAAAATTTAAAAAAAATATACCGAATAACCGAGTACATGCAAATTTACATACTCGTATAACTAGTAATGAGCTAATTACTCTTGAGCCAAACACTATTTATAGGCAAGTATTACTATAAGGTATGTTTTGTTTGTCGATGTGGGACGGAGTTAAAAACTCAACAACTTCCCTATATCTATATGAATTTTTGGTCCGCGTTACAATATAAAAAATAAAATATAGTGCGGACCAATCTAAAAGTCTTTAATAATAAAATATTATAATTTAAAAATATTATAAAAATATATATATTACGGGTTTTTTTGTGAAAGTTATAGATTATAAGAATATAGTAAATTCATAGATTATAAGAATATAATAAATTAATAAATGATGTGTACTTACTATATTATATTATTAATTTGTATATTGATGTTGTGAAGAAAATAAGAGAAAGTGAAGTGATTAAATTAGTTGATGGTGTAGAAAAAATAAAAGGAAGTGAAGTGAGAAAATTGAAAAAAAATAAAAAATTGTGTCTTCCTAGTTCCCACATCGGAAGTATGGATTTTGCTTCCCCCCTCCACTTCCTATAGGCTATATATATGTGTGAGTAGAGTATTGAGTACTACATCACATGCCCACATGGCAATATGACATGGAGCTTTATTTAAATAATGCCAAGTTAAAAGTTTTTAATATAGTGGCTTGTCACTTGTGACATAATATCAGTGAATCGGCGGATAACAGCCGCCCGCCGGGCCGGTTCCGATTCGGAAATGGCGGGTTAAGTGGTTAACCGTCTATTAGCCGGTTAATATCCAGTCAATTTTTTTAAAAAAATACGTAAAATCCAAAAAATAAGTAGTTTTTTTTATGTATAAGTATACAATTCTATCAAATTATGCAATGAATTTATTATAAAAAAATATGATTTAGCATTTATATAGTTAGCAAAAATGTTGATTTGTAAAGAATAATCATTAAAAAAAGTTCCGATTAATCCCCCGCCTAGCGCCTAGGCGCTGCCGCGCTAGGCGGCTAGGCCCTTACCTCCCTCCTAGATTCCGCATTTCCGCCTACCATTTTTTAGAACACTATAAATTCCCTTGTCATAAGAAATGCCTCGATCCGAATTGATGCGAACTACTTTTTCTTGAACCGAACCGAATCCGAAATGTCTCGATCCGAATCTGAATTAATCCGAACTACTTTTATCCGATCCGATCCGAATCAGAAATGTCTCGATCCGAATCCGAATCGACCCGAACTACTTTTATCCGAACCGAACCGAATCCGAATCTGAAACGACTCAATCCGAATGGTCTCTGTCCGAGCCGAATCCGAATCCGAACTAGACAAACCCGAACTATATCCAGTCCGATCCGATCCGACCCGACAACAATCCGAATTGAAAAATGATCCGAACAAATCCGATCCGAGTGATCCGATCCGAATGATCCGATTGCCAGGTCTAGCTGTTGGTGGTAAATTTATTGGCTACTAGTTTGACCATGATTCAGCTAATAAAGGAATTAATCTGAACTTTGTCCTAGATAATACAGGAATTAAATTGAATTTTGACCTGAACCATGCCAAAGTAAATATTGCTAACATTTTGTGGCTACTTGTGGCTAATGAAGTATTGTCCTAGCTAATTCAGCACTAGTGTTGCTACTGTTGTATTTCCTACTGTTGTATTGCCAAACTGAAAATTTATTGGCTACTGTTGTATTTCCTATGGTTATAATTGTTAACACATCACTGTTTACCAAAGAACTTATATTGTACTTAATTAATTGTATAAAATTTTTATCTAGGTGTACTAAAGTCTTTAGAAAACAACACTTGAAAGAAACATGGGATCTAAACCACCAAAGGTGAAAGGAAAAGGTAAAGGAAAAAGAACAGGAAATTGTGATGGAATAGAGATTCAACATAGAACTAATGCGTCATGGAGTGAACCATTAGTCAAGATATTGCTTAATGTCTGTCGAGAATTTCAGAAAGTTTCGGGATCAGACCAACAATATAAATGGGGGGAAATTGCCGCTAAATTTCAACAAATTTCTGGAAAGACGTATAACCAGGATACTGTCAAGAACAAGTTTGACTATGTCAAGAAAATTTGGTCAAACTGGAATGATCTAAGGTACAAAGAAACTGGTTGTGGATGGGATCATCGCACTGGTCTAGTTGACGCAACCAACGAGTGGTGGGAAAGGAAGCTCAAGGTAATAATCTTGTATAATAATTAGCATAGTTTGTTGCATATTTATTGTTGTAGTTTAATATTTTGTGAATTTATGATTCCAGGAGAGTGACAAGTACAAGCGTTTCAGGAAGAAAGGAGTGGACCCTGAAACAAGTGAATTGTGGGATCAAGTATTTGGCTTCACCTCTGCAACGGGAAGACATTGTGTATCTCCTTCTATGGCATCAGAATATCAATCAGCACTAGCCATTATGCCAGCGCACCCCTCTGAGGTTCAAAATGACATGTCCGGACATGATACTGGGAGCCTTATTGATATGGATTAGACGCTGATAGATGAGATTAACGAAAATACCATCAACAACATCTGGACCGAGGACAATAATTTCCTTGATCAAGTTCACCACCTTGTTACTGGTGTTGCTTCTAAACCTTCCAGCTGCCCACCTCCTGTTCTGAAAAAGAATGTGCCGTCTTCATCGGGTTCTTACAGGCCATGGAAGAAGGCTAAGTCCACTCCTTTTATGGAACGATTTGATAGGATGGAAGAAAGAGGAGATAAGTTTTTGGCTTTATGGCAGGAAGAGATTACTAGCTCGTTAGTGAAGGGGGACACACAAACTACAGGATGTGATCAACGTGATGCCATGTCTGCACTTAAGGACCTAGTGAATGAAGGGTTGGTTGAAGAAGGGTCTGACATGTGGTGTTTTGCCTTGAGTGAGTTCAGAAAGCCGAAATCCTGCTTAGCATTCTTGGATGTTGACAAGAGTCACTTGAGACTCGTATGGTTGCAGTAAGAGTACAAAATTCACAATGCACGTTTGGGTTTGATTTAGAATGTATTTGGTTTGTTCACCTTTGTTGTTTTTATTGAGTGTGCTTGTATGACATCTTTGTTTGTTTGGATGTTTAAACTTTGTTGTTTCATTTAGTGTGCTTGTATGACATTGTTGTGTGGATGTTTAAACTTTGTTGATTTAGAATGTTTTTTGTTTGCCATACTTTGTTATGTATTTTCTTAGTTGTTTTCATTTCTATTTATTTTGTCAGGTGATATGAGGCCTCCTGTTGATAGTGATCGGAGTAGATCTAGACGTTTGAAGATGTTGGCGGTTGAATGGATGCAGTATATGGATGAATTTGCATGTTTGATGCATGAACATAACCAGAAGTTTTTGATTAAGGTACCATGTTATACGTCATCTTTAACTGGAGCCGAATGGATGAAGGAGGTGATGGAAGGGGAGTCAATTGTGAGGTGCATTCAATCGTTTAGGATGGAGCCACACGTGTTGAAGTGCCTTTGTCATGAGTTGTCAGTTAATCATGGATTAAAAGCTTCTAAGAACATGTCGGTTCTAGAAAAGGTTGGTATCTTTCTTAATATTATTGCACAAGGGATGTCAAATAGGGAAGGATGTGAGAGGTTTCAGCGTTCCGGAGATACAATTAGTCGTACTTTCCATGAAGTCTTAGATGCATTCACTGGGCGTCGTAGGGGTTGGAATGGACTTAATCGTGTTTTAATAAGACCTCGTGATCCCAAGTTCTCAACAGTACCGAAGCACATTACAAATGACAATCGCTACAAACTGTTCACGGTAAATCTCTTAGAAACCGCATGATTTTAAGTTCAAACAATATTTTGAAGTCTTATTTTGATAGGGTGCTATTGGATGTATTGACGGAACACACATCAATGCTACAATCCCAATTGATCAACAAATTCCATACAGAGGATGTAAGGGCATGTGCACATTCAACGTTATGGCAGTCTGCGATTTTGACATGTACTTCACCTACATTTCATCTGGATGGGAAGGTAGCGCTCATGATGCTCGTGTCTTTGACCATGCTGTCAAAACGCAAGAAATGAACTTCCCCCATCCTCCTAAAGGTACCGGTATTCTTTTTCATACAATCAGTCAGTAAATTCTCAAATTTACTAATGACTAGCTGAAGTGGTTAAACAGGTAAGTACTATTTGGTTGATAAGGGTTATCCTGATCGGGATGGGTACATGGTTCCTTATAGTGGCGTGAAGTACCATCTCCCTGAATTTCGCACTGAACAACCTAAGACTGTCAAGGAAACATTTAACAGAAGCCATTCGTCACTTCGTAATTGCATTGAACGATGTTTTGGGGTGCTGAAAAAGAGATGGAAGATTTTACACGGTTTGCCCAGTTATAGCATATCCACTCAAATTGATATAATCAACACATGCTTCGCATTGCATAATTGGATCTTAAAGCACAAGAAACTCGACAAGTATTTAGAAGCGGATGAGTCTGATGATGAAGAGTATGATGAGTTTGGGCAACCAATATCGAACATGACAGAAGAGGGAAATGATAGCCTTCCAGATGGAATGAATGCAATGAGAGATGAGATTGCTAAAAAGCTCTTTCAACAGAAGGCATGGAGGGGAGCTACAAATTAGGCGTTTTTTCACATATTTCCAATTTTGGTGTTAAGTAACATCTATGATATAGTAGGTGTTTACTTATAAACTTATATAGTTCTTTCTCTTATGGGCAATTTTGGTGTTTAGTTGTTGTTTGCAGTACTTATGTATTCTCTTCATGCCTATTAGAGATTTTGATATCTGGTTAAACTCACTGATGATGGATTTTGAACCAAATGTCTACTGTAAGTATTTTGACCCATTTAGGTGTTAAGTAACCAGATATCAAAATCTACTGTTAATTCAATGAAGATGCCTATTGTAACTTTGCAGTACAAATGTCTACTTTAAGTATTTTGATGTATGCATATGCCTCTGAATTTTGACCCATTCTGGGCACACTATATGTTCCTATCTATTTTGCTCCTTCTGGAGAAAAATAGTAAATCACCTTCTGATCTATTTTGCTCCTTCTGAAGATGCCTATTGTAACTTTGTAAGTATTTTGACCCATTTATGATGTATGCATATGCCTCTGACAGCTTGACAATAATATACAATTCTATATTGAACTCTCGAGTAATTATAGATCACCTTCTTTGTAATAATAATTTAGCTTCACAGCTTGACAATAAAGAAGTCTGAATTCTGAATTTCTGTTGTATGCATATGCCTCTGAATTTTTGATGTATGCATATGCCTATATTGAACTCTCCAGTAATTATAGATCACCTGCACACATGGATGCTCAATTCAGCAGGAAAATTCAGAAGTACTCAATTCAGCAGGAAAATTCAGAAGTGCTCAATTCAGCAGGAAAATTCAGAAGTGCTCAATTCAGCAGGAAAATTCAGAAGTGCTGTCCCAGTGGAACTAATCAACCTATGAGTTTGAATCTCATTTAATAAGGTTAGTCAGCAGAATTCAGCAGAAAAATTCTGCAAATCTTGGTGTCCACAGATTTTTGGTGTCCCTGTAAATGGGTCTTCAGCAGAATCTCATTTAGTTTTGGTGTCCCTGTAAAGCATAATTCAGCAGAAAAGTTTATGTCCACATACAACATCCTTTCCTTCAACGAGTAACCTGCACACACATCCTTTCCTTCAACGAGTAACCTGTAAATGGGTATTCAGCAGAATCTCATTTAGTTTTGGTGTCCCTGTAAAGCATAATTCAGCAGAAAAGTTTCTGTCCACATACAACATCATTTCCTTCAACGAGTAACCTGCACACACATCCTTTCCTTCAACGAGTAACCTGCACACACATCCTTTCCTTCAACGAGTAACCTGCACACACAAGTTTCTGTCCACATACAGCATCCTTTCCTTCAACGAGTAACCTGCACACACAATTTTCTTGCACACACAATTATTCTGTCCAGCATCCTTTCCTTCAATGAGTATCCTGCACACACAAACTTTCCTTCAACGAGTAACCTGCACACACAAGTTTCTGTCCACATACATCATCCTTTCCTTCAACGAGTAACCTGCACACACAATTTTTTGCACACACAATTATTCTGCACACATCCAGCATCCATGCCTCAATGAGTTTAGTTCATCAACCTGCACACAAACAGAAACAATATGCCTGCACACAAGTCACAACACATACATGCACACAAACAAATATAGGGCACAAACTAAATGATAGTTGAGAAACCATATGGATAAGAACATAGTTACAATATCTCTTAATTAGTTCTTACATCTCATAAAACCCATGTTTGATACACAAACATACTTAATTAAACGCTAAAATTACATGTCCAAAGCTTCTCTTATGCGTGCTTTTAAACAATAAAACTCGGCTTTCACATCTTCGTTCTCGGACTCCAAGAACACAACCACGCTTTTAAGGGCTTCGTTCTCTAGCTTGAGATCTTTGTCCTTGTCATCACCTTCCAAGGCCGATATCTTGTCATTAAGCCGTTTGATCTCGGCATTGAGCTCGTCCACCTCCTCCTTCTTCTCGGCTTTCAAGTCCATTATAACCTTCTCAAGCTCTAAGACCTTGTTGTCCATGTTTTCGGCACGCTTGTTATGGATCTCCAGACGATGAATCTGACATTGTAATTCATCAATCTTCTCTCTGAACATGCGAGTCTCGGGAGCAAGGGATATGCGAGTCTCGGGAGCAAGGGGTCGCATTTCTGAAATCCCGTATTTCTCATACAAATCCTCCTCCTCCTACACGGGAAAGCCAAATAAATCATTATATGCATCAGGTATCAAAATGAAGAACAAACGACAAGATATTGGCTTACAAGGTTTGCTACGTCGTCGGACGAGGACACATCAGTAGAGTGTGGGATATACATCCCATAGTAAGCTTGCCCATGGTTGCGCAACCACTCCTCAGTTCTGAGTTCGTCGTGCAAGGCTTCTATATCCCCCGAACGAATCCCGTCACTTTCATCAGAATTCATATTATACCTGCTATTATGAAAAATGACTGACAAATAATCCCAACTATCAGTTATCTACATAAAATGGTCCAAACTATTTCTTATATACTATCTAAACTCTTGGTTGATTTGATAACAACACAACAGTTCAAACAACTTTCACTTCTCTGCAGGATTCTAGCAACCCATCACTTCTAAAAAACACTACTACTTCCGAGTCTTAAAATAATTAATCAAAGTTTACACCGATCAAAATAATTAATCAAAGTCTACATCATGTAATTGTACATCTAACAGTTCAAACAACCATTAGAATTACAGCATGTAAAAATTCTTCTTCAACCAACAGAAGGTCTACAGAATGTATAAATTCTTCTTCAACCAACATTTCAAACAACCATTAGAATACAGCATGTAAACATTATAACCTTCTCAAGCTCTACTCCCACATTAGTAATTATTTTTTGCAAGTCTAGTCTTGATCCAATTAGTTGTAAACAGAAGCAAAAACATTACAAGTCTAGTCTACAAACTGTAATTGTACATCTAACTATTTTTTTGTTCACAAGCTGCAAACATTACAAGCTGTAAAAGAAGGTCTACAGAATGTAAAAATTCTTCTTCAACTAATAGTTCAAACAACCATTACAATACAAAATGTAAACATTTTAACCTTCTCAAGCTCTACTCCCACATTAGTAATTATTAGCAATAGAATCATAGTTACAAATAAGCTTTAGAGAAGCTTCAAGATAAGCTTCAGAGTTACAATAAGTTTCAGAGAAGCATCAGAGAAACTTCATAGTTACAATAGAATCCAATTAGTTACAATAACTTTCAGAGAAGCTTCAGATAAGCTTCATAGTTACAATAGAATCCAATTCATATAAGCTTCATAGTTACAATAAGTTTCAGAGAAGCTTCAGATAAGCTGCAGAATCCAATTATTAGCAAAGAAGCTTCAGAGAAGCTTCATAGTTACAATACAATCCAATTCATATACAAAGAAGCTTCAGAACTACAAATAAGTTTAATCTCCATGTGCATAATCAGTTTAAAATTGCAGAATCAGTCTAATCTCCATGCCATGGTCATTGATTACAATGCTCGAACATTAGATCAGAATCAGAATCCATGATATTAGAGAGAGTATAGAACCTGTGTCTCAAAATAAATTCTAGTGTTCTTCGACAGAGAGTTGCAATTAGGTCACTGCCTTCCCTTCGCCTGGTATTTTTCGCTTTTCTCTTCGCCTAATGTTCAAGCTCTTGCCTTCGGCTTCCTCTTCGCAGCGTTCGTTCGCAACTGAGGGAAAATCTGGAGTAAGTGTTCTTCGCTCTGGAGAGTGTTCTTCGCTCTTGCCTTCGCCTGGAGAGTGTTCTTCGCTCGCAACTGAGGGCAAATCTGGGAGGAAAACTCAGGACCAAAAAGCAATTAGATGGAAATTTGGAACAAGCTACTTCTGAGGAGATGAAAATTTTAGCTGGAATCAGATGGAAAAATTCAGCTTAGATGGAATTTTATCTGACAAGGGGGTAGATGAATTTTTCCTCCAAAATGTCCGTTCGGTATTCACCTAGATGGAATATCAGATTTCCATCTCTTTTCATCTGTTTTCAGCTAATAATTACTGCTACCGATCGGAGCCTTAATCTGGAGGAATATCCTAAAAAAAATCGTATCTTTAGGGTAAATACGAATTTTAAGCAAAACGTGACCAAATTGAATCACACCCCCAAAAAAAAAACAAATACCAATTCAAACACAATTTACTATTTTTTTTCCCCAAATTTGGATATTCTTTCTACCCTTCTCAACTCGTATATAAACAGACTCCTCCGCGATCCCCTCTTCTCAACAACTTCCTCTTTATACTTCCTACAAAAACTACACTTCTTCACTTCTCCTCTTCATTAATTCGTCGACATATCCAAGAATCTCTTAAGATCCGGTAAAACCATTCAGAACTGCCGACAAAATGTATACTGCATTGCGTCAACCAGGTAACTCCATCATTAACTTCTCCCTTCAGAAGCCATCAATCCCCAAACCACAGCCATGCGCTCTTCCTCCACTCTTTTTTTCCTCTTCAGAGGCCGAAAGAACTCAGAAGCTCTCAATCTCGAAGCCTCTGCATCTTTCTTCAAGCCCTTTGATGATCAAACACAGAAAGAACACCATTGAATGCAACGCCTACGAGGCAAACAGGCCTGAGTCCCTTGACATCAACATTGATCTGCCTTCTGAAACCGCCCAGAAGGTCAAAATTGGTATCTACTTTGCAACATGGTGGGCTCTGAATGTTGTCTTCAACATATATAACAAGAAGGTCTTGAATGCTTTCCCTTACCCATGGCTTACATCCACTCTCTCCCTTGCTGCTGGTTCATTGATGATGTTGATCTCTTGGGCCACCAGAATTGCTGATCCACCCTCCACAGATCTTGATTTCTGGAAGGCTTTGTTGCCTGTAAGTGCCTAAATCTGCATATTTCATGTCTGTCTAGTTTGAACATGAGAGTTTGAGTTTAGTTGGCTAATTTGTTCAGGTGGCGGTGGCTCACACAATCGGTCATGTAGCAGCAACAGTTAGTATGTCAAAAGTTGCAGTTTCGTTTACCCACATTATCAAAAGTGGTGAACCGGCATTCAGTGTGTTGGTATCGAGGCTTTTCCTGGGTGAAACCTTTCCCTTACCAGTTTACCTTTCACTATTGCCAATTATTGGAGGATGTGCCTTATCAGCCATTACTGAGCTCAACTTCAACATGATTGGTGAGCATAAAACACATAATGCACTGTATATCAATGTTCTTAGGTCATTCACAATTGAGAAATTCAAATTAGAACTTTAAAATTTGACTTTTAGCTTTCAGTTTCTGCCACATCAACATAATAAACTTGATCTTATTTTTTTCACAACTCTCAAACTCAACTGTATATACAAATGTAAAAAAAAAAGTGGGTAGAAAAACAAAGTAGTAGATGATTTGGTAAAAAAATAGGAGTTTATTTTTATTTACATTGTACATACAAGTGTAAAGAAAAAGTGGGTAGAAAAAATAGGAGTTTATTTTTATTTATTTTTCTCTACTTTTTCTCCCTTTCTTTGCTAGAATAGATACTAGAATTAAAGAAAGGTTCTATTGTCAAATTTTGACATTAATTAAATTTTCTTTTTAGTTAAAGTTTACTAAACTCATGGACACACTATTGTGGATGGCCTTTGCTCTGCATTATTTTAGATGAAACTAGTTTAACTGCATATCATACACGTGATTTTTTAATATTATTTAGAATAAAAGTAATTCATAGATATATTATAGTTTTTAAATATATATAAACAAATAATATTTAATAAAAATATAGACATATTTCTAATGTATGATAAATAGTGATTGTATTTATACAATACTTTTCCTTTTCTTGTAACTGTAATTTTGGGTGTTATTTATTTTTCATTTCCTATTATAATGAAATAGGAAATGAAATATAATGAAATACAATACTTTTTCTTGTCTTTTCTTTTATAATGAAATATAAAAGATAATTTTTATTTCTAATTATGTTAGATTTTTCTTTTATATAGATAGATTTTCTGATGCATGATGATCCAATTGAACAGGGTTCATGGGTGCTATGATATCGAATCTGGCTTTCGTGTTCCGGAACATTTTCTCGAAGAAAGGAATGACTGGAAAGTCTGTTAGTGGGATGAACTACTATGCTTGTCTTTCGATGTTGTCTCTGTTGATCCTTACACCCTTTGCAATTGCTGTTGAGGGCCCACAAGTTTGGGCTGCTGGCTGGCAAAGAGCCGTCTCTGACATTGGACCCCATTTTGTATGGTAAGAACCAGAGTTACATATATACACATTCAATAAGTTAAGTTTGAGTTTTAATGCGGAATTGGTTTTGCGTAGGTGGGTGGCAGCACAGAGTATCTTCTACCACTTGTACAACCAAGTATCATACATGTCCCTTGATCAGATATCTCCATTGACATTCAGTGTTGGGAACACCATGAAGAGGATATCGGTCATAGTCTCATCCATCATCATCTTCCACACTCCTGTTCAGCCCATTAATGCCTTGGGAGCCGCCATTGCTATTCTTGGAACTTTCATCTATTCACAGGTATATATTCACATCTTTTTATGTGAAGGAGCCATTAAAACTAAGCGGAGATGTTGATGTTGATGTTGATTGAACTTGATGACAGGCGAAGCTGTGAAAAGGATATTGCCCCATGCTCTGAGAAAGAGGGAATGGCATAAGCAGGAGATAAGGTGGTCTGTAAAGAGAAGGAATAGCTTCAAATCTGGCAAGAAGAAGGGTTTCAAGAGGATAATAGTAGTTGATTGAGCTAATAAGTTTTGGTATTAAGTAGTTGTCTTCTTTAAATTTCTTAATTTTTTTTTACCCCAGTAACCTACAACTCCCTGCAGATGAAGAAATCTTTTTGTATCATAGGTAAATAAGAACGTTATCAGGGACTTTCAAGTTTGAAAATTAAGATATTCCTTTCTTAGACTGTTATAATCCTTCGTTATCTTATAGCACCACATATTATAAACCGATTACTGTTGGATTTTGTAATTCTCTAAATTATTTAGATGTTATATTTACCATCTTAGATTAATATTTCACCATACAATTTTCATTCTCGAAGTCTCATTCTCCAGTAAAAACGGCATGGAGCGTTTTACACTTCAACACTTTGCGTTGCCAATAAAGTTATGTACTGAGGCTAGGCTTTCTTTAATTTTTGGAACTGTCACTTAATATTCTATTGGGCTTTTTCATTAATTTCTGAACTCTGCGTTTTGATGTGCTGAGCAATATATGCTGAGGTTGAAACCCTATGTAGACGTACTTGACAATCCCGTCTCTGAGCTCTCCTTCTCCCATTATGCTCTGCTAGGGTATCCTGAGCTTGTTCCTCCATTGGTGGTCCTTGAGCTTGTTATGTGAAGTTCAGGTCAGGCACATTGCTCGTGTTCACTCGCATTCTTTTTTGCCTTGTGTTCATTGAAAGAGAGTTTGTTCTTTCTTCCTTTGGAGCTTGCGTTCTATTTGTGACATGTGAGCCTATTGGTTGTTATATAATCTTTAAAAAATATTGTCTTCTTGAACTAAATTTTGTTATAGTAGATTGAGCTTCTCTCTTGAGGCTCCGTGAACGTAGATCCTTGTGACTGAACCACGTAAAAAATCCTCTTGTATTGTTTGCTTGCTTTAACTTTCAGTTTCTAGGATATTGTGCTTTTATTTATGTTAGTGGTTGATATCAGTCCGGTAAGACTGGTTTTTATATGTGTTCTGGTCTTAAACACCTGGATTTTTATTCAATCCCAAACTATTATAGTTCTACAATTACATATAGTTCCACCTGAATCTAGATTTAAGAGTAGACTAGATTCCTTGATTTATGTTGCTTAATTCATTTCTTCTACTTTAGTTTAAATCTTGCACCAAAATTATTGCCCCACAAATTATGCGATACATAACTAGGATAATGCCCAGACCAAGCATGGAACATAACAAGGATAATGCCCAGACCAAGCATGGATATTGGTCTAACCTTTTCTATTAACTTTATAGTATTAGTTATTTAAAAAAAAAATAAACATCTAGAAAGTGGAATCATATGAAAGTCAAATATAGATCATTAGATGTGCCAAGTACATTTTCTAGCTACACCAAAAACATGTGGTTGTGACTATCCTATCCTCTTAATATATATATATATATCTTAATATATATAAAGATTAGGGGACTTTAAATCACTAAATGTGGGTTTAAGAAACAATAAATACCCCTTTATTCATATTGAATTTTTCAAATGTCCCTTTATCTCAATAATGTTGAGTTTTTCAAGAAAAAAATTATAACAAAATCAACTCATTCTTATTTTTCTAATTTTAATAATAATAGTATAGTTTTTATTTATCACAAACCAAATTTATGCTTCACATACCATAACTTATGAGTTATGACTTATGAACTTCCAACTTACTAATTGATTGAGCAACCTTATTGCCTCCATCATCAAGATACCCTTGTAAGTAAGGTCACGGTTACAACGGGAGCTTGAACCTTTCGCTTGTCTCTCATCCTTTAAATACCCTTTAGATTAATAAGTTTTTTCCTTCGTCCAATCCTCAATATGAGTATACGACCTCAGATCTCATCAGCCATGTCACTTCTTTTTCTTTCTTCGCCTCTCCCAAAGCCAAATTCACCCCTCCACCGGCTTTCACCACCCCCTCTACTTCCATCTTCATCGGTCAACAACTTACGTAGATTGATTTCCTTCCATTATTATATGAGAATCTATATCAGGTAAGAAAGAAATTAACGTTTCTTAATTCCTCTTTTGGTTGAGTAATTCTTATTTGTGTTTCTTATCCTTATTATGATTTAAGTATTATGTGTCATATTGGCCTCGATTAGACCTCTATTATGTACATCCAACCACACCAGATACACTTGATGTATAGAAGAATTTTCTTTTTAATTGTGGGATTTTTACTAGCCAAAGAACATTGTAGACTTTTTCATAGTGCATATGAATTTCAAAAATCACATTAGTAGTGATGGTGAGATCCGATATAGATCACAAATCTATGTTATTTTCTATTATACAATATCTATTTATAAGTTGATTGCAAATAGTTGGGTTAATATGTGATGTTTGAGAGTTGCAGGACTTGATGATGAAGTAGCTCGGCAAACAAGAAAACTATATGTTAAAGTTTGGTTTCTGTTTTTATATCTTTCAACTTGTGAGATAATATTTAAATTTTATATATTGTTGATGCTATATTTTACAAACTTTGAACTTAAACTTTCAATTGTCTAATTTCGCAATAACCCAATTAATGACTAATAATCAATCTAAAAAACAGTAATAAGCAAGACCTCAAAGTAAAAAAGTATAAATCTAAGTCTTAATCTTTATATATATATATATATATAAAGATTAGGGGGGTTCAAATCAATAAATGTGGAATTTAAGCTTTCCATTTCCATCATAATAATACTTATAAAATTGGGTTTGTAAATCATTAAATTAATATAAAATCAACTCATTCTTCTTTCTCTAATTTTAATAATAATAATATAGTTTTTATTTATCACAATCCAAATTTATTCTTCATATACCGTAACTTATGAGTTATGACTTATGACCTTTCAACTTACTAATTGATTGAGCAACCTTATTGCCTCCCTCATCAAGATACCCCTGTAAGTAAAGTCACGGTTACAATGGGAGCTTGGACCTTTCATTTGCCTTTCATCCATTAACTACCCTTTAGATTAATAAGCTCCTTCCTTCGTCCAATCCTCACTATGAGTGTACGACCTCAGAACTCGTCGGCCATGAGACTTCTTTTGCTTTCTTGGCCTCTCGAAAAGCCAAATTCACCTCTCCACCCGGCTTTCACCACCCCCTTTACTTCCATCTTCTTTGATCAAAAACTTAACGTAGATTAATTTCCTGCTATTATTATATAAGAATCTATATCAAGTAAGAAAGAAATCAACGTTTCTTAATTCCCCTTTTGGTTGAGTAATTCTTATTTGTGTTTCTTATCCTTATTATGATTTAAGTATTCTCTTTCATATTGGTCTTGATTAGACCTCTATTATGTAGACATCCAACCACTCCAGATACACTTGATGTATAAAAGAATTTCCTTTTAATTGTGGGATTTTCACTAGCCAAAGAACATTGCATACTTTGTAGTAGTGCATATGAATTTCAAAATTCACATTAGTAATGATGGTGAGGTCTGGTATAGATCACAAATCTATGCTATTTTCTATTATATAATATCTATTTATAAGTTGATTGCAAATAGTTGGGTTAATATGTGATGTTTGAGGGTTGCAGGACTTGATGATGACGTAGCTCGGCAAACAAGAACACTATATGCCAAAGTTTGATTTCTGTTTTTATATCTTTCAACTTTGTGAGATAATATTTAAATTTTAAATATCCTTCAAGTTGTTGGAATAAAATTTTGTGATCCAGAATTTGTCTCTAACATATTGTTGATGCTATATTTTACAAACTTTGAGCTTAAACTTTCAATTGTCTTTTCACAATAACCCAATTAATGACTACGGTTACGTTTGGTATGATTGAAATTGAAGTTAGTTGAAGTTGAAATAGGGAGTTGAAGCAGTTGAAATGAGTTGGGTAAAAATAAATTAGTTGAAATAAACTAGATGATTGAAGCAGTTGAAACACAAAAACGCGTTCGGTAATCATTTGATTGAAAACAGTTGAAATAACATTTCACTTTCCAAAATTATCCTTGGACTTCTAAGTTATTACTTTATTTTGCCATAGAACTGATTTTTAGGGTTGTTTTTCTCTTCACTTGTCTTCGTTGCTCCTGCGTTCATCGTCTTCCTTGTTCCTGCGTAATTCTTCTCCTCCTACGGTAATAGGTCACTCATCAGCATCGTCTGTGTTGTTCCCCGGTGTTCCTGCTGTATTCTTCTCCTCCTGCGCACTAGGTCTGCTCCTGATTCTCTCGTTCAGTTTTAGGTTTGCTCCTGCTTCCATTTGCTTCGAATTGATGTTTTGCGTTCGTCGATTTTTTTGCTCCTTGGCGTTCATCAATTTGTTTGCTCCTGTATTTTGCTCCTTTGCTTCGAATTTTTCTGCTCCTTCGAATTTGTAGTCCTTCGCTTCAAATTTGTTGCTTCGAGTTGCTCCTTCGCTTCGAATTGGTCCTGTATGGAATTGCAGCTTCGAATTGCAGGGAATTTGGTCCTGTATGGAATTTTTTGCAGGGAATTGCAGCTTCGAATTGGTCCTGTATGGAATTTTTGTTGTTTATTTTCTGTTGTAAGTCCATTAGTATCAATTTGCTGCTGTTTATTTTCTCCTCTATGGAATTTTTTGCTGTTTATTTCTGCTGTAAGGCCATTAGTATCAATTTGCTGTTGTTTATTTTCTCCTGTATGGAATTTTTTGCTGTTTATTTTCTGCTGTAAGGCCATTAGTATCAATTTGTTACTGTTTATTTTCTCCTGTATGGAATTTGGTCCAAATATCAGTTGGTCCTGTATCAATTTGTTGTTGTTCAATTTGTAGTCTGTAGTCCAAATATCGAATTGTTGCTGTTTAATTGTTGGACTGAATGAACATGGCTAGTTGTGTACAATAGTCTGCTGTTCAATTTTTAGTCTGCTGTTCAATAGTCTGTTTAATTGTTTGACTGACTTCTGTTATCTTATGCCATTCGGTAGTGGTTCAACTATCAAACTTTCAAAGTCTTCAAACTGTTTAGCTACTGATTTATTCTAATAGGTTAGCTACTTGTTTTTCTCATTATGCTTATTGAGATAGATTTGATATGGGGGGTAATGGAAAGAAGTCTCAAGGTTCTCAAGGAAAGGAAAACGATAAGGATGTTTTTAGGTGGAGCGATAGGCATACGACTGTTTTTTTGAGAATATTAGCAGACACGCAGAAGAGGAATAGTTTTGCTACGACAGTGTTGTGGAATGTTGTTGCTCGTTCTTTTCATGAGCAGACTGGTATAGAAATTACTCATGAAAAATTGAAGAACAAACATAACCACCTTAAGGCATTATGGTCAGCATGGTACAATTTGAGGTTCCATATAACTGGTGTTGGGTGGGATGAGGACAACTTCAAGGTCACAGCTACAGAAGAGTGGTGGGAAAGGAACAAAAAGGTACAAACTTGCATAAACTCGTACATGTTTTTGTAAACTTGTACTAAACATCTTATTCTTCAAATTGTAGGAGAAATTTCACCAGTTCAAGAAGAACCCGCCGTCGAAGGAGATGAGCGACTTGTGGGATGAGTGCTTCGTTAGCAGTACAACAACTGGGAAATATGCGGTTGCTCCTTCTGGCGACAACATGGATATTCCTACTGACGAAGGGAGGACAGAAGTTGAGAGCAACGTCGGGAATGAAAGTGACTTCGATCTTGGGGGGAGGATGACGAAAGAACTACACCCCTGGACGACACTCAAGAGCCTCCCGTTCCTGACCCCCCTTTGTCTCAGCCCATCGCTAACAACATGGCTTATTCCCCCGCCGTTACTGGTCTTGGCGGATACAAGAGGAAGAGGAAGGAAACTCTAGGTGGTAAGGCCTTTGAGAGATGTTGTGAAGCTATTACCACTGCAAGTGCTTCATATGGGAGGAGCTGTGAGGCCATTAGTAGTTCAATTGGGGTAGCCTCTAAGGATGAGCAGCACGCTAAGTATCGTGATGTTGTTAATCATCTCAACTACCTTTTTTCTATTAACCAAATCGCTGCCAAGTCTAAGCTTTGGTGTTATGCTATGACAGAACTGCGTAAGGAGGAGCGTCGTGACATCTTTGTTATGTGTCAGACCGATGATGAAAAGGTTGCATGGTTAGAGCACAAGTATCAAATTTTGTTAGCAAGGCTTAGCTGAATAGGAGATGGAATGGGATGGGCTTGGTAGCAAATGCTTTGTGACTTGATGTATTGCAGTTAAACTTGTGTTCATTTATGGTTATTGCAAGACTTGTGTTTTTATGTTGTTTGTGGTGAACTAAGTTAGCTATGTTCCGATGTTTTAGACTATATTTGTGTTTATGATCATGTTGTTCTAAAAAAATCTATGTTTTGTTGTTATGGACAATACTTGTGAATATGATCATGTCGTTCTAAATTATCTATGTTTTGTTTTTCAAGATTTTCGAGAAATGGAAGAGTATGAGGATGTAGAGACAAATGAGTATGAGGATGGAGAGACAAATGTTTCAAAACAGCAGTTACTTCAGTTCATGCAGCTTGGACAAGATTACTTTCCCTTAGTTGTTCAACATCTTAGTGTGTCACACCATTATATGAGGTATGTGCATAAGTATAAATGGCACAATTCTTCTCTTAGTGGGCAACAGTACATGATAGAGTGCATTACATTGGAGTCCGATGCGCGGTGCATTAATCAATTTAGAATGGAGAAACATGTGTTGCTTACATTAGTGTACGAGTTGGAGAACAATTACGGCCTAATTCCTTCCAAGAACATGACTACACTAGAGAAGGTTGGTATATTCTTGTACACGCTAGCACGCTCGGGATCGAACAGGGACGTAGCTGATCGTTTCAACAGATCCGGTGATACCATTAGTATAGCCTTTCATCAGGTTCTTGATGTGTTTGTGTCGAGACACACTCGATACAACGGGTTCGCCAAACGACTACTCGAGTCGCGTGACAGGACGTTTGCTGATGTTCCACACAAAATATGTTCTGAAGAACGATATTCACCTTTCAAGGTAACACTAAACATCCCATTGAAGTTCATATTTGAGCCAAAATATGTTCTGAAGAAAATTTTAACCTTGTAGAGCGGATAGGGATGACCCGTTCCTTCATACAGTTCAAACATACATGCATCTTGCATATCCAGATTCCTAGCATGCACAAACTCACTCCAACCTTTACCAAACTTGTAATTGTTGCCACTGTAATTGACTCTCACAGGAAAATTCTCCTTCTTGCACCTCAGAGTGATGAATTCATTCTTGAAATTTGACTGATGTTGTTCAGCATGATCATAGGGGATTGGCTGCATACAAAAACATAGTGAATGCTAGAAAAATGAACAAATGAGGAGGAAGAGATGGTGGAAGACTATACCAGTCGATAGTCTCCATTCACGTGGTTTACTTTCAATGTCACTGCAAAGCTCAATTCAGGGTTCTTTATAGCTGCTAATGCAGCCTCTCTAGCTGCTTCCTCATACTTCTCCAGGATAACAACACTGGTGGATGGACCACCTTTCACAATTTTCCTAGGTTTTGGTTGTGAGGGAGGTGAAGGTGGTTGTGGTGAATTCTCATCAGAGGTCCACTCTGTTAAGTCATAGAACTCAACATGCCTATCCATTGATAGATGAAGATGGAAGAAGGAGGATGATGGCAGAAGGAAGAGAGAAGATGATGGAAACATAGCGTCTGAATTCATGCCTATTTAAATCCTAAAAAACCTGCCATGGGCCATTCCTCTTCCCCATTTACTACCTGTCATTTACTCAGCATTTGACCACCACTTTTTGGGGAATCATACCCTCTGAATTCACCTGTCATTTACTCATCCTTCGCTATTGTAGCTTCTGCTTGATCACTTATTTGTTGCATGATATTGCATGCCACAGTTTTTCATCTCTGATAACTCAGGCTCTGAATTCACATGTCTGTTTTTCATGTTGTCATTAACTTACAACTCAACCTCTGAATTCACATGCCTCTGAATTTACATCTAGTACCCACAAACATATTATCATTAACTTACAATTTGTTTTTCGATACAGAAACATACTTAACTAAACGATTAAATTACATGTCCAAAGCTTCCCGTACCCGTGCTTTTAAATTATATAACTCGGCTTTGACATCTTCGTTCTCGGACTCCAAGAATGCACTACGCACTTAAGGACTTCGTTCTCTACCTTCACATCTTCGTCGTCACCTTCCAAGGCCGATATCTTGTCTTTAAGCCGTTTGATCTCGGCATTGAGATCGTCCACCTCCTCCTTCTTGTGGATCTGGAGACGATGAATCTGACATTGTAATTCATCAATCTTCTCTCTGAACATGTGAGTATCGGGAGCAAGTGGTATGCGAGTATCGGGAGCGTGTGGTCGCATTTCTGAAATACCGTATTTCTCATACAAATCCTCCTCGTCCTACACGGGAATTCCAAACATATCATCATATGCATCAAGTATCCAAATGAATAACAAACGACAATATATTGGCTTACTACGTCGTCGGACGAGGACACATCAGTAGAGTGTGGGATATACATCCCATAGTATGCTTGGCCATGGTTGCGCAACCACTCCTCAGTTCTGAATTCCTTGTGCAAGGCTTCTATTTCCCCCAAAAGAATACCGTCACTTTGTTCAGAATTCATATTCCCTCTACAGAGAACAACAATCTTATTGAACAACAATCTTTATTGAAAACACAATTAAACAACAATCTTATACAAACAGTCTTGCTCTCTGAATACAAGGATCAAAAGCATAGAGGTTGAGACGGACTCAGAGACTACAATCAAGCTAATAAAAAAGCTAAATCCAGTTTTGTCACACCTATAAGGATAGCTAACAAAGTTGTTGATCGCTTAGCCGTTTTTACCTTCGACCTTCCTTTCAGCTTACACATTTTAGGCAATCCTCACAACTCTATCTCAAACATTCTATATTTTGATGTAAGATCCAAACTTGCTTTTGTAAAACCATAAATTCAGTTCTGTAAAACCATAAATTCAGTTCTGTAAACCCTACACATTTCTTACATTCCTGTAAAACCATCAGCCCCATTATCTGGTGTTTTTGTTATTGTAGCTTGATTCTGTAAAACCATAAACCCTACACATTTCTTACATTCCTATTGTAGCTTGATTCTGGTGTTTTTACTTGTGTTATTACAGACCCATTATGTAAACTCTATCCAAGAATTCATCTCAGAACAGATTCAGTTCTAAAATGTAGATGCTCGTTTTGTTGCAGCTTTCCTAATGGGTCTGTAAGTTCAGCATCTACATTCTAAGTTATAAACCTCAGTACCAAATGCAGCAGTACAACTACAAAGAGGTTTCCAATGCAGCAGTACCATAGTTCTAAAATGCAGCAGTACCAACTACTACAAAGAGGTTTCTAAAATGAATCAGTTCCAATGCATCAGTTCTAAATTAGGTTTCTAATGCAGCAGTACCAAATTAGTTCAAAAATGCAGCAGTACAAAATTAGGTTTCCAATGAACAAGCAGTACCAAATTAGTTCTAAATTAGTTCCAATGAACAAGCAGTACCAAATTAGTTCTAAAATGCAGCAGTACCAAATTACCAAATTAGGGTTTAAGTGAGTAGCAAATTTCGGACGTTGAACTAGCACAAATTAGGGTTCCAATCGAGGGAGCGAATGTACCTGGACGAAGAAAATTTCGGACGTTGAGTAGCAGGTTCCAATCAAACTGGTTGAAGAAGGACGAAGAAGGATGCACAACAATTTCAGTAGATGGACGAAGAAGGATGCAGGTTCCAATCGGGAATCGTCGACGAAGATGGACGAATGCAGTTCAGAAGATGGATGCAAGAAAAAGAAGGACGAAGATGAATTGAAGGAGCAGAATTCCTGCTATGGATCTTCGTAGAAAGATGCAGCTCAGAGGACGAATGCAGTTTCAAAAAAGCAGTTCAGAAGAGGAATTGAGGGGCAACTTCGACCTCACAAGTTCAATCAAACTGGCTAAAACACCTTCAACCATGTATCCTTGGTTGATCAAAATTGATTGAAACAGCTTATCTTCAATCACCTTCAATCACCATGTATCCCGAACGCGATTTCGTCAACTAGTTGAAGCAAGTTCAATCACTTAAATAGGCATACCGAACGCAGCCTAATACTCAATCTAAAAAACACTAATAAGTAAGACCTCAAAGTAAAAAATATAAATCTTAATCTTACTCTTATCTTATCCTAATATATATATATATATACATATATATATATATATAAATTAGGGGGATTTCAAATCAATAAATATGAAATTACATTTTCCATCAAATGTTATTTAAGATTTTTAAATTCTATTGTTCCCTTTCGCCCCCGGTTAAGAACCCTATTCTTCTTAATGTGTTTCATTGTAAACGGACCATTCCAATCCACAATCAACTTAGACGTCCTCCACCATAAATCACAATTAAAGTATAAAGAAAATCAATTAAAAAACATTACAGAAATTGAACCATTGAGATCCCCAGTCAATTAAAACGCCATATGCCCTAAATAACCATTAAAGGTCTCAACTATGGCTTTTGGGAAATCACCATTAAAAATCTCAACCATGGAGTTTCAGAAACTATTCAACTTCCACAATACTAAACCACGGATGTGTATATACATCCCTACAAACACACCACTCAAGATCATACTCACCTCAGTTCCTTCCTCTACAACGCAGCAACAAGGAACAAGTCTGAAACAATGAACCGTGCTGGAGCTCCACAACCACCAATGGACAAGGCACTGACTCAATTGCTCTATCTTGGTCATGCTTACACTGCACTGGGGAACATAGTACACCAAAATACATATCCCTTTGCCTTTTTACTAGGATATTTCATTTTTTCGTATTTTTTGTTTGTTTCCTTTATTTTTATTGTGTTTTTTTCTTACCAACCAGCATGGTACAATGTAATATTGTAGATTCGAATAAACGGATTCCTAAGTTTTATTTGAGGAAAACAGTTAGATTGAGTAGACAAATATATTACGATATATAATATCATGAACTACAAAGATATTAAAATAAAAAGATGACGGAAATAAGTAACCTTTGTTTCAAATCAATTTACACAACAAGATTAACTACACCACTAACAATATGGAGAGAAAAAAATTATTATGTTGACTGACTAATATAAACACAATTATACATATAAAAAGTAAATGATTATCATTTTATTGGCCTAAATTAGATAGGATTGCTGGTATATTCGTAAGTTTTATTCAAGGAGAACAATGAGAATTAGTAGACAAATATATTACGGTATCTAATATCATGAAGTACAACGATATAAAAATTTATAAAATACCAACATAAGTGACCTTTGTCTAAAATCAATTTGCACAACGAGAATAATTACACCACTAAGAATATGAAAAAAAGGACAATTATTAGTGTTAGGTCACTAATATAAACACTCTTATATATAGAAAAAGTAAATGATTATCATTTTCATGGCCTAAATTACATAAGATTGGTGGATTGTTTGAAATATAGATCAAATAAAACTAGATTAAAATGTTAATAGAGTATTTTAATTTGTATTATTATTTTGTACAGGAAACATTTTAATTAGGTCAATTAGATAGGGTTGTTGAAAAATTCAAAATGTATCTACAATAAAACCAGCATAATAATATTAATATAGTATTTTAATGTATTATGATTCTTTATAGAAAAAAATACAATAAACCACAAGGGCATAAAAAAGAAAAGATAAGAAAAAACATAGAAAAAACTACACAATAAAATAAAGGAAACAAATAAAAAAATACGTAAAAAGAAACAATGGCCCGTGCGTAGCACAGGCCATAATTAGGGTGGTATAAAAAAAATCCTACTTAATATTCAATAATAATATTCAATGTGACTCTTGATCTTCCTACTTAATATTCAATAATAATATTCAGTGTGACTCTTGATCTTCCTGTGACCGGATGAATATATTAAATCATCATATATATTTCTTCCTTGATGATAATACTTAATGACAACGAACAAAGTAAGGTGCACGAAGAAAAAAAATGGAAATACAAGAAATAAGAAGACAAGGAATAGAGAATACCAACAGTAAAAATCATTCGACAAAAAACAGACAAACATTCAAAAACACAAGAAAAAACAAAAATTAAAATGAACATATAATAAAAAATTAGAAGAAAAAATGTTGAAGTACACGGTACCTAAGGAAATAAAAAAAGTGTGAATATGGAAAAATTAAACAAAAAATGTCAATCAGATAAAATAAGACAGACTTACTAACAAGTTTATTATTTAATTATTGGATTGAATTCTTATGAAATGATTGATGAGGTACAAAACACAAAAAGATTTCATTGTAACCAAACGAGACAAATAAAAAAACTTTAAAAAACGGTACCACAATACAACATGGTAAAAATGGAGAGTAAAAAAAATACAATATAATATATACATAACATAAAATACGCACAAGTGTAGAAAAAGGCGGCACGTAGCACGGACCCGAAATAATTCCTAGTGATGTGAATAGATTCCAATTCATCCGTGAACTGTTGATGGATTCGGTTCCAATTACATAAAAAACGCGGAAGGAAAGACTAACCTGACTTATGTAACTATTAATCCCTCCGTCCCTAAAAGATCTTCCCATTTCATTTTAGAGCACTATTCACGTTCTTAGATAATCTTCTCGATTTCTCTCAAAATATACTATAAAACATAGTCATGTGTGGTCTAGTTTTATCCGTCTCAACGAGTACTTTAATAATATATAATTTTTATAATTTTTATTACCACATATTTCGAGATATTTACGAAACAAAACTTGCATCGGCAAATACGCCAAAAGTTATGGGAAGATTAAATTGGGACGGAGGGAGTAATTAGCATACTGCAAATAAATAAAAACACAAGAGGTTTAGAGTGTGTTTGACCCAAGATATTATAATGGATATTTTCAATATAAGAGGTTAATTTGAATAGATTAATTTGGCTAAAGTTATTATAATATCATTATAATATAAAAGAGTAGTTTATTTTTTACACAAATTTTAAAATTAGAAAAGCCATTTTTTAAAAATAAATTCTATTATAAATACCCTAAACAAATATACCCTAGCTCTTACAAGGCTACAACAATTGGAAAAATTGGGGCTTGAAAAAACGCCTAATTTTGGTGATGAATGTTCTATAAGAAAAAACAAATACTAATAGTAAGTGAGTGGGCCTCTTTAGCCCGATAAATAAAGATATTGGGCTGAATAGTCTCATTGATTCAGCCTAGGGCTCATGGGTTTGTAGTCTCTCCGTATACATCAAGCAATACTATCATTTTGTGGTCGATGTATTAGTCTTTGCATGAGGTTTTAATTAATTACTACTTACCAATACCATGCACATGGAGTAGAAGGGGATGTTTGAACGTTCGGTTGATCTCACATCTACCTAACTATGAGAAAAGTTGTGGTAGACTGCACCATTATAATTATGTGAGATGAAATGAATAAGCAAGCCTGGAGGAATAAAGGACCACGTGCATATATATAGGGCCGGGGTAAGGACTTTAGGTAACTCTTTTCTTATCCCATTTTGTCCAATAGGTGTCAAAATACTAAAGAGAGTTCCGGGTTGGTTAGGGAAGATCTCCTATCTTTCAAGAAATCGTGATTGTGGTTGACCTGATTAGGGCTAAACTTTACCACCGACATTGCAAACTCATTCGTTTCATACCAAACTCAGATCTGGGTATGAGATATCCATGATCCATTTCATTAATCAATCACAATAATTTTCTACTATATTCCGTTAATACATGATAGGATGTATGTACTTATACTTTGCGTTTTATGAAAGGAGATTTCTCAAAAAATTAAACAAATAATTAAAATAAGTGAAATGATTTGACATAACACGCAAGAAAAAAGCACGCTAATAGACAAAAAGATTGATCATCAAAAGGGGCCAGACGGACCAACTAGGCTTCTTCAACCTTTTTCTTGTCTTGAGTCATGTGCTTTGTAAGCTCCAAACTGATCCAATCATGTTTAATTCCATTATCTGTCTCTTTATTGATCTATCTTGATCAAACGAAAGTCTTCTGGGTTTGACGCCTCACACCTCCAAACTCTCTCCTTTGTATATGGCCAAACGACTGAATCGACTCTCTTGAATAGTAACAACACCTACACTATACAATTTTTTCTCCTGGTCCTGTCCATCTTGATATAATCGTACATTTATTTCAACATCCATCTCTATCATCACCATTATTATTTCTTGTAATTGTTATTAGCAAACACTCTACATCATATAGCAATAGGGGCCTAACCCCCTTCTATGAAAACTAAGATTGATATCAAATATGTCAAACACTGGGTCCATGTATGATTGATATCCTGATATGAATATCATGTCATTATGATATAGTTATTTGAAATAATCTCATATCTTTGTAATGTAATGAGAATAATTTTTATGACCTTTAATAAGGGCCTCCAAAGTAGGGATACCAACGGGGTGGGTTTGGGGCGGGGAGTACTATCACGTCCATATCCCCATCCCCGTTTAGAATATTAGTTCCCATCTCCGTACCATCCTTGTCGGAATATATATATATATATCCTCCCATTTCCATCGGGTCCCCAGCCCACCGGGGATTCCCCGCCCCCGTTTCTCCTATTCATAAGTTAAAATTTTAAGATTTTTTTCATCCATTTTATAGACAAATTCAATGAAAAATGTATTTACATAGTACATATAACTGAAATACTATGCGTCTAATTATATAAATAAACTATTAACTAGTTTTATGTTTTAATATGGACAAATTATATCATAAAACAAAAAAAATTGATTAATTAGTATTCCGAAACAAGCATACGACACCTAATGGAAATTTCTCAGAGAGGGGATGTCCCACGCGGTTGGGATAGGGCAAAGAGCAGAACGGGGTGCCATTTCCCGCCCCATCCCCGTGAAGAAAATTTATTCTTCTACTCACCTCATCCCCTTTCCAATTAAAAATCCATGTCCCCGTCCCCGTATCGAGAATTCCCTATAAAAAAAACCGGATCCTCGCACCATTCCCTTACCTACTCCAAAGTCGAATCATTAAATAGAGCAGGTTTGATTTAGGGTCTGTTCGGTTCGCCAATGTTGTAACATGTTGATGCTGGTGCTGATGCTGGTACTGATACTTTTATTTGATAATGTTGCTGGTACTTTTATATATACTTATTGTCTGAATACACGTTCGGTAAAAAAATACTTATAAATTTTAAAATAAACTAAAATATCAAAAACACCCTTATAAATTTTAATAATAAAAAAAATTATAACCCTCCCTCCTTCATCCTCTTCCTTATTCGATTCTTTTTTTCCTGGTTACAACATCCTCTTGCGTTTCTTCTTCGTCCGTCTGTCACTGTCGACGTTGTCTGAACGGTTGCTTCCTCCATCTACACTAGAGGCCATCTACTGCCTTCAGCCAACGACCTCCACCTTTGCCAGCGGTCTTTCGCTTCATTTGTCTTCTCATGCCCCGAGATGTTCATCTCTCTTCCGGATGTTCAGACTGCGTTTTCGGCGGATTCCGGCACAGGTGCGGCCGGATCTGGTTATAGCAACCTCTCCCCCTCCAAATCCTCTTCCTTCTTCGTTTTTTTTCTTCTGGTTTGCATCAATGGAGGATTCTGGCGGATTCAAGGGCAGATCTGGGCGGAGAGTGCGAATCTGGGTGGATCTACGCAGGTGCGGCCGGCGGGATTGGACGACGGTGGGATTGGTTGACGGTGGCGGAGAGGAGAAAAAGAAACAGACCTGGATCTGGGCGGCACTAGCTTCAAAGGTTTCACCTGGTGGCTCCCGACGTCGAGCAGAAACGACGGTGGTGGCGGCTGGTGGCTCTCGCCGGAGAAGGAGAGAAGGAGGAGGTGGTGAAGAACAAGGTGAGGAAGAAAGAGTCGGGTCCTGAGAAAGGGGTAGAAATGAATTTCAAAAAAATGTTAGAAAAAAGTACTTCAAAAATAGCAAAAGCATCTATTTGATGCTTCTGATTTTTAGGGAAATAAGTGCTTCTAAGTACTTTTATTTTATTTTTAAGTAGACTAGCCGAACATGTCACATGAATACTTATTTTTTTTTTAAAGTAAAAAAAGCACTTAGAAGTATTTTTTTGGACGAACCGAATAGACATACGCAAGACTTAGAATTGACATCCTCCCTATTAAAGGGAGGCTAGTCCTAAATCATCCAAAGTGATTATATTTAAAAAAGAAGGCATGTCCATAACGACCATAGTTGTCGCTCCTCATCCTCTAGTTGGGCTGAATCCATAGAAATTGATGTTGGGCCCAAAGTGTGGGGACTCTATGGTTGACATTAAGTCATTAACAATCTCCATACAGCTTATTTACCTAGGACGGTTTTTTCCGTTTCAAAATATTATGTAAGGCGGTTTTCCATTTTAATTTAATACTAGTTTTTTTAAGGGATTCATTTTTTTGGTAGAAATTTCATTCTATATTTATGTCCATTCATATCTAGGGTTTAACATCATCCGTTGATGACCGTTTCACCCACCATCTAATCCAGCTTTTACGGATAAAACCCGAAATAAATATGGATGATGGGTGAAACAAATTATAGGTGAACAGATGATGGATTGGATGTGGATGATGAAAGATCACCCATCACCCGTCGCCCACCACCCACCGATCACCTTATATTATATAAAAATATAATTATATATATTATATATAAATAATTACCTATCTTAATTTTTGCATAAAAATTTAAAAGCAAAATATTGGCTATTCTAAAACTGAGTAAGATTGCAAGGGATATACTGGATATTCCAGCATCAAGTGTTGCATCTGAGAGTGTTTTTAGTGATGGTGGTAGAGTAGTGACTGCACACCGCGTAAACTGAGTTCAGAGACTGTTGAAACACTAATGTGTTTAAGAAATTGGAATTATGGAAATACTTTATGTATATTTTTAGTTCTTGTTTTATTCTGTTGTATACTTCATAATTTCTATATGAATCTAGGTATGGGTATGGTTAATCTTCTAGACAATGAAAATGGTGAAGATGAAGAATAAGCTTCTGATGGAATGAACTATGTTAGCGAAAGCTTAACTTTTAACTTAACAATCATTTCGGGCTTTAAGTAGTTTAGTTTCAAATTTCATCTTCAATGGATAAATTAAAATTTGAAATATATTGTCTTTAAGTATTTATGTTAACTATATTTTTAGTTCTTGTGATATTATATGTGTTGCTAGGATCTTAAGGACAACTTTTTTTAAAAAAATTACAAGTTACAAGGAAGAAGACAACGAGATGAAAGAGTTGTTTAATTTTTTGTCTTTTAATAACTTTTTTAAAATTTTTTATCCTTTTTTATGTAATATTTTTTAAATTTTCGACATCACATAATTTATAGAAGTGTTGAGAACATGAATTGTCCCGTGTGTTTTTTGGATTGTGAATTTTTAAATGATTGTAAACTTTGTATATGAAGTTGATGAAAATATAATGAGAAAGTTAGGTGGATAAATGGGTCTACCCGCTTCATCCATTTTATACGTGGATGATGGATGGGCGGATGACGGATGATACTTTAAATGTGTGGGTTTGGGTGATGAAAAAAATAGGTGAATAGATGATGGAAGTGATACTTTTATCCACTATCCGACCCATTTTAACCCTATTCATATCTGTAGCTAGCCATCTGTACGTTGAATTGCAATACTTGTATGGATATCTGTTAACTTTATAGATACTAGGGGTGACCCGCGTGCTACGCACGTGGGGTCAAATATATGTACACCGTTGTGTAATTTTGTACTGTGTTGTATTATGTGGTAAGCTCGATATGTAATATAAGATGAGAACTTGAAAAAGTAATAGTAATATTCCGTATTTTCATTAAAGAAAATTGTAATATTTTACTCTATCTATGTTAATTATGATAGTTGATTGGTTAAAAACAAAGTGAGTTACGAATTATAGAAAAAAATGATAATACTATAGAATTGCATTTTTAATTCTTGTATAAATGCTTAAAATAATATTTTTATGAATATAGGTAGTAATAGTATGTAACTAACTAGATACGTTCTATTGGATCAAAGTTAAAGAGTTTCAACTTATTAGTCCTTCCATATGCAATGGTGAGAATATGATACAACAATCATATGTTATGTGCATGAAGAACAAAAATAACTTCAACCAAAAATATCTCAATTGTAGTTCGAAGTACGCCCACTACGGACGGCACTACAACTTCATTAGTACTTAGGTAATTTTGAATTGAGATTACTACAAGTGTCTGTACAGGAGGCTTTTCCCTATAAAACTAAGAAATGAAACCAGAAATTAAACTGAAAATAAGTGAACACAAGAATTTAGGAGAATTGCCTTAACCGTAAACTAACTTTTATGAGAGCTGGCCATTAAGAACACGGATACGTAAAGAAGTACCTTTAACTTGTTCCTATTATAGTGGAGTCGTGAGGAAGCACAACTGATTCGTTTAGGAGAGAAGATGGACCTTTGCCCGATCAGCTACCACCACATGGTTATGCTTGTTTAATTAAGCTCGGTCATCATAAATAGAAGAAGTCAATTCTCGAGTCAATTTTCTTCAGTTGCATTCCCCAGTCAAATAGCTGTCAAGTTCCAGTCTTTATGCGTTTTTGTGTCTTAGATATAAGTACGTTTTCCTAAACCTTCTCATTACAAATAATGATTTCAAATTTCATATTGCTTTATTGTTCGGAACTGAAAAATACAACATTGTTTCATCGAATAGCGTAAGTTGTAGATTACAGTGAGGAAAAAGACTTAAACTTCATTTTGTGTAAGGTCTACCAATCTTTCAGGGATAGAAGTCCATTCAAATGACTCTATATTCTTCACGGTTCCGACCAAACAAACCCATCTGACCAATACGAAAAATAATTGCATCCAATGGCCCATTAGAGGTAATATTAGTTAACTCCACCTCCTTCAATAATAAACACAAGCTAGCTAGAATGCATATGATGTCAGAAGACTCCGAACACATAATGATGTGATTATATTTATATAAATTGTTGAGTTTCATATATAGCAAGAAAGGATGATGAGTAGAAAAAGATTGGAAAGAAAATTCTAATGCAACATGATATAAAATACATATAGATATCGCCATACAACATAGATTTCACCAGGTTCTCTGCATTCACGTGGCTTGAAAGGACTTCCTTCATGAACACCTGGATCAACTATCAAAGTCCATTGGCAATTCCGTTTTTAAAGTCCAAGAGTACCATGAGAAGGTTCCCTGTAACCTCGACATCACCATGAACTTTGATTTATACAACATGAAAGGATGTAAAGATGTTCAGACAATAATCAGTTATGGTATTTGCAAAATGTTCATTGGTAGTATTCATCAAGTGTTCTCTGAGTAGTAACCATCATGTAGTAAACTAAGAAGTATACATGTAACCTCAACATCCGAAAGGAAGAAATTTTGTGAAGCACAAAGAAAACTCACTCGACACCTCTCTTCTTCGTATCTTTGTTATCGGTGACTTTTTCTCTTGATCGCTTGTGAAATATTGTCAGACGGGTTTTAAAATACGTAATTCCATTCGACATAATTCAAACTTCACTTCATAATTACACTTAGAACACGACATGAAAACAAAGAAAGAAAGGAAATTTGTGGTGTGATAAAAAATGCCCAACAACAACCGTAAGTAGCTTAAGATTAAAGGCTCTTCTCGTCATAAGAATTTTCATAATCTCAAACTAATTGGTGGGAATATCATCGAGCAGGTGGAGTGCAAACTAAACATATCAAATATTATACATGGAAAAATTGACAAACTTGTAGGCACAAATACAGTGAGAAAAACCGCAGAAATGGAGGCAAAAAAGTTAGGTCAAGCTTACATGTAATCTTGAAGCATCAGACTCGTGATCCTCCTTTATGTTTAATTAACAAGAGAAGTTGTTTAGTGTTTGTAATTAATCAAATAATTTGGAGAGGATCGAAAGCCAGTTGCTGCTTGTAGAGTGCATAGTAGGGGCAAAATGGTGAGGTGGTACGTGGAAGAGGCAGTGAGAGATGATGTGACAAGAAGAGAGTGTTAATGGCGTATTGCAAAAGAATCATGAAAGTAGATCAAATTTTTTCTGGGTAGAAAGAAATGAAATTGTTTCTGAGAGGGAAAGATAGAAGGCGGTGGCTGCAAGCAGGAAGAATAGATGGAGACTTCATGATAAATAGAGGCTTGACACATACTGTATAGGCCTCAGTAATAGACATGTAGATGTTGATGATACTCCCTCCGTCCCATAATCTTCTTCCCCTTTTATTTTTTAGCACTATTAACACTTTTAGAGAATCTTCTCGATTTCTCTCGATGTATATGCAAAAACATAGTCATGTGTGATATTGTTTTATTCGTCTTAACGAGTGCTTTAATTACATATAAATTTTACGATTTTTTACTGACATATATTTACGATATATTTAGGATATAAAGCGTGTCTCGGTAAATGGGCTCAAAAGAAGTGGGAAGAACATTATGGGACGGGGGAGTAAAATAATTAAAAATAAATAAATTAATGTACAATATGATACTGTAGACTTCTCTCGATGTATATGCAAAAACATAGTCATGTGTGATCTTGTTTTATTCGTCTTAACGAGTACTTTAAGTACATATAATTTTTACGATTTTTTAGTGACATATATTTAGAATATATTTAGGATATAAAATGTGTCTCGGCAAATGAGCTCAAAAAGTGGGAAGAAAATTATGGGACGAAGGAAGTAAAAGAATTTCAAAAATAAAAAAATAATATATAGAATGAACTATATATCATTCATTTGGCATGGCTTCCAAAGTTCAGTTATGGATTTATCTTCCACATCTCATGCACCTGTCGACCATGTCATATATGTGAACTACATGTATAGTTTGAGCCTTTTTCCGCTACATTCTCTAATCGAAAAAACATCCCACGATAGACTCTCACTAGTTTGATTCAAAACGTTGCACATAAAGTCGCCACTTAATTCGGAGTACTTGATAGTTTATCTCATGCCAATCTAAACCTAGCCAATAGGTCAAAATAATGTACTGCTATTCATAATTCGCCACTTACAAACTACTCCAACATGTAAAATGTCAGAAACTATAGGCACAATAAATTTTACAGCTATCCAAATCGTACAATTTTCATATTAAAAAAACTATTGTTCTTGCCTATCAAATTCAATTCGTACAGTTGGTAGATACCCTCAATTACTCCTACAAACTTCCTATATTTATTCGCATCTCTTCCATCTCCTTTTTCTCATACACTTATAACCCTAAAAAAAACCAAAACTAATTAATTAATTAACCATGGACTTAGCAGACACCTTCCTCTTCCTCCTCACCGGCGTCTTCCTCCTCTTCTGGTGGCGCCGTTGCTCTACCTCAGGCAAAACCGTGAGGAATCTCCCGCCGGCGGTACCAGGCTGGCCGTTGGTCGGAAACCTATTTCAAGTCATAATGGAACGAAGGCCGTTCATCTATGTAGTGGCCGATCTCCGGAAGAAGTATGGACCCATATTCACTCTCCAAATGGGTCAAAGGAAAATGGTCATCGTGACCAGCTCGGAGCTGACTCACGAGGCGCTGGTCCAGCGTGGACCACTGTTCGCCACGCGGCCGCCGGACTCGCCTATAAGGTTGGTGTTCAGTATGGGGAAGTGCGCTATCAACTCGGCCGAGTATGGGCCCCTGTGGCGGACACTGAGGAGGAACTTTGTGACGGAGATGATTAGTCCGACCCGGGTCCGACAGTGCGCGTGGATCAGGAAATGGGCGTTTGAAACTCATCTTGAGAGGATGAAGAAAGAAGGGCTTGAGAATGGTTATGTTGAGGTCATGAATAACTGTAGACTCACCATTTGTAGTATCCTCATTTGCATCTGCTTTGGCGCTAAGATTTCCGAAGAATGGATCAGGTACAGATTTATGATATTTTGACCCTATAATCTATAAAATAGTCTCATTAGCTATAAAATGTTGTTCAGATTTGTTAATTACTAAACCTTAATAGTCTTGGTCACTTGTATCAAGTGAATCATGTGTGGTCTCTATTACATATTATCACATTTTGCCATTTAGGGAACATATTATACTCCACCCAATCTAAAAAACTGTCTTTTTAAGCTCTAGAATTTGATTCAATGTATTTATTATTTTAGCATCTTTTATTGCATTTTTCATTTTTCTGATTTAATTAATTAAACAACATATTATTAATTTTTACCAATTTCTGATCTTTTCATATCAGCATTAATAATCTAACCAATAAAACTATATAGAAAATAAATGGATATAAAAATTATGAATTTTATTGAGGAGTTGAATGAATAATGATTTTTCTTAATATGTGTGATTTTTTAAATGAGACTTAAATTGGAAATATAGTTGAAATATATATTAATTGATAATATAAGTGAGTGATGTATTAGGGATATTGAGAGCGTCCTAAAGGACGTGATGATGATGACGTCACCAAAGCTGCCGGATTTCCTGCCAGTGCTAACACCGTTGTTCAGGGGACATCTGAAGGCGGCGAAGGAACTGAGGAAGAAGCAACTAAAGTGTGTGACGCCTCTCATAAAAGGCCGTAGGGCTTACGTGGAGAGCGGAGGAAACCCTGCCAGCACATCTCTGACCATGGCCAGTGCCATTGGAGCCGCCTACGTGGACTCTCTGTTTGGACTTGAGGCCCCTACTCGCGGAAAGCTCGGAGACGACGAACTCGTCACGCTCGTCTCCGAGATCATCAGCGCCGGAACTGACACTAGCGCCACCGCCACTGAGTGGGCCTTACTCCATTTGGTCCAAGATCATGACATTCAACAACGACTCTATGAAGAAGTCGTAGGAGTTGTAGGTAATACAATATTAAATTTAATGATTATAGTGACATTACAATACTCCAATATGAAAGGTTCGTTTGTTGTACTAAATTATAGTGATGGTTTTGACTATAAAAGGATTTATACAAAAAACAGTTTTGTGATTTGACATCACTATAACATTTTTATGTCAAAACATATTTTTTTTAGCCCCAAAAACATGGCATTTAATCTCACTTAAAAACCTACCTATAAGAACAATAAAAGCAAAACAAAACCACCCTAAATGTGGGACGTTTGGTACTCTAGTACTATTACTCGTTAAGCATTTTACTTAAACGTCTCAATTTTGCTATTTATAGGCCGTTTAATTATATTGATCTCGTTAATGATAATGTAATTGGTGACATATTGATAAATAAAAAGGGATCTTTCTAATTTATGTGCTTTGATAAAATTAGAATGTATTAAAATTAATGGTTTAGGATCGGTAAAACATATCTTATTTCATAAAGGTCAATAGACTTTAATTATGAATTTAATATTTTAGATACAATTATTATATTTGAAAACCGCTCTAGTTTACTTAATACAGTTATTTAAGTTCATAAAGTAATATTAGTTAAAATTTGTTGACATAGAATAGCGTAACCTATGTAAAAACCGGAAATTTCCTCTAAGATTGACATGTCACTCTTATAATATTAGGTAAAGACGGTTCCATTGCGGAAGAGGATACTGAGAAAATGCCGTTCCTTAGTGCAATCGTGAAGGAGACATTCCGGCGCCACCCACCGAGCCACTTCATGCTGTCTCACGGTGCAATCAAGGAGACGGAGCTTGCCGGATACACCATCCCTACCGACGTCAGCGTGGAGTTCTACACGGCGTGGCATACCCAGAACCCCGATGCCTGGAAGGATCCTGATGAGTTCCGACCGGAAAGGTTTCTTCCCGGCGGGGAAGGGTATGACGTGGATATAACGGGTACCAAAGCCATCAGGATGATGCCGTTTGGGGCGGGTCGTCGGATCTGCCCGGCTTGGTCTCTAGGGTTGCTCCATATCAACATGATGCTTGCTCGGATGATCCAGGCGTTTAAATGGGTACCCTTCCCGGGTTCTCCGCCTGACCCGACTGAGACCTATGCTTTTACCATTGTCATGAAAAACCCTCTTAAGGCTGTTATTCTACCACGGTGAAAATACGGGCTTGGTTATTGGTATATAATGTCCTCTGAAATCAAAACCCCTCTCAAATGATCGATCGATGTTATCTCTTCTTTATTTTTACTCTGCCGAGAACGTTGATGTTGTTCTAATAGAAATTTGTTGAGAAAAACTGTATTAGGTTTGGTGTTTGCCGATTCAATTTGATGTAATTTCAGATCAATTCAAATCATTCAACTACAACTTATTTCCTTTTTGGTGAGCTAAGATACATTTCATCCACAGTGAATACACGCTTAGACAGCTAGTGCAAGCTGTATGTAGGTTTAAATTGATTGCTGATTACAGTAAGTAGATATAGTAATGGGGAGTAGTATATTGCCACTCTTGGTTGCTGCAGTGCAAATTAAAGAGTGTAGGATTAAAGAGTGGAAAAGGAAGCAGTAATAAATGTAGAGATAGAATCGGAGTATCGATCTGAATATGGAATTGAATGCAAGATGATGGAGGTAGGCAACGTACGTAAATGTAGGATTGGGTTGAAAGTTAGTTGGCAAGTGCCGAATTTCCTTGTGTATAAGGTTTTGTAGTTGGTCAAAAGATATAGCTCGGGACACTTGTGAATGGTTAATTTTTTGTTACACACACTCGTATAAGGGATAAATGTAGAGGTAGCAGGTGCCGGTGAGCTGTATTTATTTGAGTTTATTTCTAAGGAGTAGTGAAGTGTATATGTATTATAGACACGGGGTAGTTGATAAAGCCAACCCTAATTAATGTGTAGTTGGAGGGGAAGAGTGGAATGGGTATTGAATCGCGTGATCTCCGCCTACGGATAGAGATCACATATGCTATGAATGTCTGTCAATAATAGTAGTGTTTCAAGGATCTTCTTCCAAATCATGAAATAAAAGAACTATAGTATAGTGTTTTATATGGACTTATATTAACCGGGGCCGTCGTCAACCCATTTTGGAGCTTGATAGCCATACAAATACAAAGGAGAGAAGTTCACATATATTTGTCGTGTAGCCCAAGAAATTGATTCTTTGTACGGAAATTCCTTGCGGTGATATAAGGTTTTGTTTATTCTATAATTCAAATTTTTTATGTAAGTATGGTTTTGTGATAATTTGCGTCAAATATCTATTCGTCTTTAATTTATTTAAATCGAGAATTTTAAATGCGATTTTATTAAGACATTTTCTTATCTAGATTATTAATTTCATGTAATTGATGATTTTAGTTTCTCAATTTTTAAAAAAAATCAATTTAAAATTTATCTGATATAATGGGTATGTTTTGGACAAATGAGTAATGTCAAAAACTCAAAGTTATTATACAGAATATACACGATATTTGGATATTTCGTGGAATAGACAAAACCTCATAATTACCAAGAAGAATTTCCGTTGTTTTATTTTAGATTCCTAATTAATTGATTCTTAAACAGTCTATAGTCATACTATTTGATTTTGAAAATACTCTTTCAACTTTTTTAAAAGGTAAGTAATTATATAAGGGCCTCAAATACAAACTAGAGGAATGGTTTCCATGAAACCAAGCTTCTTTTACCATCACTTCAACCAGATCATAAAATGATTTGCCATGGATTCAATGCTATTAATTACCCTCTTGGGAAATTCTAAAACCATCATCCAAAAAGTAAGGACACTCTCAACATAGCTTTAATTATTTGGGCCCTACCTTCATTGGAGGTAAGCCTAGCACTTCTTGCTCATAACAAGATTTTGAATTTGCTGAAGAGAGGATTAAAATCATCAAATTTAAGAGCTTTGAAATGAAGAGGGACTCCCAAATACTTCACATGGAACAAGACTTGAATGAATCCAAGAATTCTATTGCATTCGGTCTTTCTAACTTCATCAATACCACCATAGAAAACCTTGGTCTTACCCACATTAGCCACAAGCTTTGACTCATTACTAAATTTGAGTAGACATTCTTTATCATCTTAAGAGAAGAGTTATAAGGCTTACACAAAATCATAAGATCATCTATAAAAGCAACATTAATGAGTTTCATTTGCTTACACTTGGAATGGAAGTAGAACCCTTTCTGTTTTCTCATGAGCCAAAGCTTTCTAGGCAACATTTCCATGTTGACAAAAAGAAAAGGGGAAAGAGGGTTACATTGTCTAAGACCTCTCTTTCCTTAAAAAAAAATCCCTTAGATTTCCCATTGATGATTATAGAATAGCTTGGAGTGGTCAGACACTCCATCACCCACCTGACAAATTGATGAGGAAAATTAAGGAAGACAATAGATTTCTGCAATTAGTTCTATGAAACACAATCATAAGTTTTTTGCAAGTCAATTTTGGATCATACATCTTGGTGAAATTCTAGAGCTATCACACCCTCTCATCAACTCTTGAACCACCAAGATATTATGAGCAATTGACCTACCAAGCACAAAATGTACCTTGACTTCTATTAATAATAATATCAAGTAAGGGCCTTAATATCTAAGGAATGATCTTAGTAATAGTCTTAAGAGTAGTATTACAACATGCTATTGGACGGAAATCCATTATAGAAGTAGGGTTATCCACCTTAGGAATGCTAATAAAAGTAGAGTTTATATGTATCAGAAGTCTCTCCTGAAGAATTTCAGAATAGCCTTATGAAAGTGTCTCTGAGTAGTCTGCCATCTAGATTTGAAGAAGAAGTTTCGAAAACCATCAGGTCTTGGGCTCCTAAGATTAAAAATGCTGAATAAAGTCTCTCTTATCTTAGAGATATCTAGAATAGTGCAAAGCTCAATGTAGAAATAGCTATCAATACTCAGATCATCATAGTTGTTGAAATCAATCACATGTGCATTGCCTATTATACTAACCAAATCAGAATAGAAACCAATGATCTCCCTATCGATATTGTCATCATCCTCTAGCACAATACCATCCAAATTGATCAAAGCAACAATAGAGTTTCTGACTTTTCTAGCCTTGATACCATTATAGAAAATACAAGAGCTTCCTTCCCCTAGTTTATCCAATCAAGCTTGCTTGTTGGAGTGTAAAATTGTGTATCTACTCAAGCTTGAGCTTTAAAATTCTGTTAGCCTCCTCCAGGGCGTAGCCAGGATTTTGGATCACAGGGGGCAGTGTTCTAAAAAACGCTAGGCGGTGAGGGGGGGGGGGGGGGGGGGGGGGGGGCTAGCGCCTAGGCGGGAGCCCAGGCGGATCAGTTTATAACACTTATTTTTTATATTTTAATATAATTTTCTTATATGAAAAACTAAATCGAAATATATTGATTCATAAGTTTCATAATAATTCATAATTTAACTATGTAATTTTAATATAAACACATAATTTGCTAATTAATCATCCAAACTTCATAGACTTTATAGTATTCGTCATAAAGAATATCCAGGAGACCACAACAAGTAAAAATCATACAGTTTTCAACACATGTTTCAACATAAGTAATATTAAATAATTATTCATAAGCCATAGTCATAGTCACAGGCTCTTAGCGGATGTTGGTCACAGTACGAGGGCGAGGGACATGGAGAGCCGAACAAGGGTAAGTGGCGGGATGAGAGGTGAGGTGAGGTGAGAGGCAGTCGATGGGACGAGAGGTGACGACATGACAAGATGGAGGTGGGAGGTAGTAGGGATGATAAAGGTAGAGGGGTGAGAGGTGAGAGACAGAGGCGTGGGACGAACGAGAGGGTGAGATTGATTTTTAACTTTTAAGCTAACTAAGAACGCATATTCGTTTCAAAAAAAAAAAGAATGCATACCCCCACCTAGAAAAAAACCGAAGGCCTAGGCGCGCGTAGCCTCCTAGGCGGCCTCCTAGGTGGGGGATTTTTTCCCACCGCCTAGCAAAAAAGGACTAGCTCCTAGTTGGAACGTTAGGGTGCCGCCTAACGCCTAGGCGGGGACTAGGCGCCGCCTAGGCGGGCTTTTTACAACACTGACAGGGGGGCAAATGTTAGGTGAGACAGAAAGTTTCCTGGCGTAGCGAAGAAGAAGAAAAATTGGAGATTTTTTTCAAGAAAATATGCATAATATTAGTACATATAACACAAATTACCACAAGAATAAGTTCTTGTCTTCAATTTAAACTGATGTCTACAACCCAACAATAACATTCTTTGAGGTGCCATTTCCTGAAAGCGCACAATAATATCTTCAATTTAGATACTTCTTGTCACATCTCTCTCAACATATGTGACTAAACAATCATTCATGAACTCATCTCCAAGTCGATTGCGTATGAACTTTTGATGAGCTTCATGGAAGAATAACTATTTCAATAGTAGTTGTTGCAAAAGGTAAAAGCAAAGCTAACTTTATGAAAAGATATACCAGAGGATAAACATTCGTTTGAACCAATTTCTTCGAGAGCTCACAAATATTTGTAAGGTTTGTAAAATGATCATCTGAACGCATATCGGTAACATAAATGTTAATTTGTGCTTCAAGTGTCAACAAATCAACATCTGCAATGTCTTTTGATTAAAATTCAGAAATCTCATCAACTTTCCATGATCAAATGCCAAGAATGCTTCCCTAGGATCAAGGCATGGCATACATAAAAGCAGCTCAGTGTTCACCTCATCAAAACGACTATTCAGCTCCATTAGTTGCTTATCAATTACTTTTTTTTGGTGTGACCCCGAGGGAAACTCCAAGGGAAACCGCAAGGGGTTATGGTAAATTCGGAGAGAAAAAGACCCTACTAACGATGGTAAAGTGAACAAAGGACAGTCCAGCTGCATAAATGGATAAGCACACATGCTTTCCATACTATGCATAAGAAATCAACAAACCAACAAACCAAAACAATGCATCAAGTACAAAGCAAAACCAACATACATCAATCATAGAAAAACAATGCCAAAGAAGCAATCAAGATATCTTCATGCCCTTTGTAGTTCTGTGGAGAGTCCTCTGGTATTGCTTATCAATTACTTCATTGAACAACTCGCGGTAGTATTCTTCATTTGTAGTTTCCTCAACATACCGACTAGATCTTCCAGGAATGACATAAATATCTTGCATCTCTGGGACATCAGTGTGTGCTTGGTGCAGAAAGAAACAACTTTGTCAGACAATGACTTCCAACTCTCATGACTCAGTTGTTGTAGTAGCTGCTTGGAAATTTTGACAAGATGCATAGTATTGATCATATCTTGATCTTTCCTCTGTAATTTTTGAGGCAAATCATTTGATATTCCAATAACAACCTTCATCGAGAATGAGCAAAATGCAAATTCAAAAGACAAAATGTAGTTGATTAACTGTCGTGTTTGTTGGTCGTTAGAAATACAAACAAACACTATGCTATGAAAATAATACGAGATTAATGTCTTGTCAATTTATTACCTAACTAACACTAAATCCTATTGACTAGAATATAGAGGAAGCAAGGATCGAACCCACATGAGGCTATCAACTTGTTTGGATTTTATTTAAACACTTCGATTATGAATAGGGGTTTTTGGTTTCTAAACTAGAAAATGATAAAAATATGTTGTGAATATTTATAAGGCAAGTGATAGGAGCTTATTATATGCTGTAACTAGCGACTATTAGCTTAGGAATAGTGGTGTTTAGGTGCTTATTGAGTGGTATTCCCGGACTCTAGTATGATTGTTCACTTATAGATTTGCGGGATGCTCTTAAGCGTTATTATGTGGTATTGTATTATGGAGATCCTATTTGTACTCACCTTTAGTGCATTTGGGATGGAGCTAGAGAGGAGACTACCACACCTACACCCATGGAGGAGCTGAGAGGCGAAGCCGAGCTGCCTCGGAAGCTTGCAGAAGACGAAGACCAGTCCGAGAGAAGGTTTCAAGACGAAGACGAGCCAAGACGAAGAAGTCTCTGTCGAGACTTTGGAGTCTCGGTCGAGATTTACCCTCGAAGAAGAAGTAGCGGTCGTGACAAGAATGTAGCGATCGCGACTTTGCCTCGAAGTGAAAGTAGCGACCGCGACCCCCAAAGTAGCGGTCGAGGCTTGAGACGTTCCTGAGTGATTGGTGAAAAGTAGCGATCGCGACCCTGAAGGTAGCGACCGCGACTTTTGGTAGACCCAACCCAAAATGCAGATTTAAGCCCGGGAATGTATAAGATTTTATTAGTTTTTCCCATTTTATTCACTTATTCTTAGTTATTTTTATTCCCTAGAGGTTAAACACTATATATACCTCTAGTTTTTAGGTTAGATTAGATCTTTTTGCCATTTTACAATTAGTTCTTAGAAATTCAGCCACCAAGAGGAAAGCTGCCACCTTTCTACCATCTTCTACCTTCATCCCTGGTTAGTTTATCCATTATCATGTATAGCTTTCTCTTGGCTATATCTGGCTAAGTTCCTACGAGTTCACTCTTAGGTTGAGGCCATTGTTTTTAGGAATTGTTTGTGAGAATTCTATGTTTATGTTCTAATAATAATTTTAGCATTGTTTTATTTTCTCTTGTGCTTATTGTCATTGATTGGTATTGATTTTATCTAGGTTCGAAACTAGGTAGATTTATATTCATTCATACTTCTAGGCTTGATAATTCGATTTGAAAAGTCTTGTCTTTTAGGTAGCAATCAGAATTAGCATAGACTATTTGCGAGTGCTTCTTTTGTAGAGATTATAAACTTGTGTCGAGTATCGGCGATTTGCCAATGGTATTGAATAGGCCTACATATCTTTGATCTTTATGTTGTTGAGTAGTTGAACCTTAGGATTTTTTTGGTTATTGAATACAACAAGGGTTTCTAGGACTATTTGGACTAGTTGCTATTTACGAACAAAGAGTAGAACAACTAGATTATTTATTTAAAAGAAAATAACTTTATTAGAATTCGATGATCAACTTTCCATAAGAATAATGTGCTGAGACTGAAAGAGTGAGCTTTTCATTGTTATAAGTTTACAAAAATCCAACAATTTTCGGTTACTATTGCTTTCACAAATTTACAAACCAAAACCCCTTTTGTTACTTTTGGTAACACTCTTGAAATAAACTATCGTTGTGGCTCCCTGTGGAATCAACTCTGACTTACCGTTTAACTAGTGGATAGTAGTTGGATTTATCTTTGACATGACCAACGACCGGTAAAACCTCTGTCAGCAAGCTTCCTAGCAAAGTATGTATTCGTATTAAATGGTGGTGATGATCATAGTAAGTTCATAAAGTAACCTATATAGTGAATCGATCCTATTCCTATGCAACCAATATCTAGCACCTCAAACCGAGCATACTAAACCTATCCAAATCAGTTAACTATGACAAATGTCTATAGTTCAAACTAATGGAAGTATTAAAGTGCAAAAAGGTTGGCGGCGCTCATATTGAATTAGGAATTGAAAATCCGAGTGAAGAAATTTACCAAAAACAAAGAGCAGCTTACAGCGGAGGGCGCGGTTGGATTTCGGCGGTCGCGGAAACTGAACTGGGTTTCTTCTCTTTACTCACGGCGACGAGCGCGGATTGTCTTCAGCGGTCACCGAAATTGATGCCTTCGAGGAGGTTGAAATTAATGGTTGCGAGCTCCAAAAATATAAAGGGTTGTTCTTGAATGGAGGAGCCGGCGCTGGAGGGTGATAGATGGCCGCTGGAACTGCACTTCAACAGAATTTGGGGAGGGGAGAAACTTGGCGAGCAAAGAATCCTTCTCTATGCACTCAAATCTTGTCCAAATCCGGCAAATGAACTGTCAAAATGTAGATCGAGGAAGCACGAACCTAATGATACTTGTGGTGCGGGATGGTTTTGATTGAATCTCCCGTAAATTACAAAAGAGTGTACGGGTAGCGGTCACCAAATTGTTTAGGCGGTCGTCGAGATTGATGCGGGGGGAAAATCATAATTTGCTTGAAACTCAAAGGGGAAACGTGTTTTGTGGTTTTGTGGCTGAAATTTAGGTTTGAGAGGGGGGGAGTATGAGGGATTATGTATTTGTGAATTGGAAAGAGAGAGACAGAGGGGTTATGTTTGGGTGTTTAGGATTTATGGATTATTCATGGAGGAAGAAGAAGAATATGTACAGGCATTCTTGTAATTTTTGGGTTTAACATTAAATTTCAGGAATCCACACAAAAAATGTACTACACTTATTCAAATCATGTTTTCACACTACTCTCTTATATTTCGGTTCGATCTCCTAGAACATCTCACACCTAAAAACGCTCCCTCACTCAACTTCCCTTTTCACATTCTAGATGTTTCCCTCGTTTCTTATCTCATTCCCTCATATCGAAAATTTCTTTCCGCTCTATTCTTTTAGGATCTATTTTTTATTCGCTCTATATTTTTCACACTCTAAATGTTTTCCTCACAAAACCTTGTTTTCACTCAATTTTGAAATTTTTGGTTCAAAAGACAAAACAATTTTTGCACAATATAGCTCAAAACATTTTTGCGAAAAAATGACTCACTGACTCGATCTAAGATTAAAAAAAATCAAAATTCAAGCTAAACTAAAAAATAAAAATAAAACTACCTAGCTCGTGTTGCCTCCCGAGAAGCGTCTTATTTAGAGTCATGGCTCGACTTATATTATAGCTCAATTCACAGATGAATCGTCCGAGTTCTTGGGAGTCATGACTTGCCAAACTTGGGAACGAGTAGGATCTGTAGTCTTGTGAGTACTTGTTGGCCTTACTCTCGGAATTTGTATTGATCTTATCCACACATGTAAATCAACAATTTGGGGACTAGGTCCTCCTTGCAAAGTCAGTCTGGTGGGGCGATTGCCCAAATCGTTGTTGGTACTGAGCATCAGCTTGCTCGTACCTTCACTATCTTTGTTGTCCAAGAAAGGAACAATTGATTTGATCCCGTATAGAGATTGGACCGATGGATCATTGGTGATTTCCCGTCAATTGTGAAAAGTGATGGTCTTACCACCATGTCCTACTGTAGTTGTGCCAGCTCGCACATCGGTTTCCGCGCTTGCATTTTCATAAATGGTCTCCAAATATTATGGGGACCGCACTGGACTCATACTTCATTTTCATTATGTAGAAGTCCGAAGGAAAAGTGAACTTGCCCACACGTACTTGTACATTTTCTAGTTTACCTAATGGAAGTATGTTTGTGTTGTCTTCCAATTGAATGGCGACTCTAATGTATTCTAATGGTCCTAGGTCAAGTTCATAATATAAATAGGAAGGGAGGACGTTTATTGATGCACCTAGATCGAGCATGGCCCGGCCGATGTCCATTATCCAAATGTTGATTGGAATTGTAAACACCCCGAGGTCCTCCTCCTTTCTAGGCATATCTTCTGGTGATTCAGAACGATGCTTCTCCCTCTTATTATTTCTTAAAGCTCTCATTTCTTACTCCTTCTTCCTTGTTGCCACCTCTTCTAGAACTCTTGCAGCGATCGGGTGTGCGTTCATCTCCTCATACAAGGGTGTGTTCTCCTCGATGTCTCTAAACGCCAAGAACATGTCCATGTGGATTTGGAGTAGCTTAATCCGACTTATAATGGTTGGTGCCTCTCCTCATAAGTTTGCGACCCGTCTTGAACCTCTATCGGGTTCTCACTAGTAATAGCCGCTACTTGTGGAATGGCATGATAATCCATGGCTTCATTGTTGTCTGATGTGTCATTGCTGATCTCAATTGGATGATGTCGAGTGCATGGATGTGATGGAACAATTACCATCGGAGTCACTACTTATGATTATCGAACTATAACGACCT
>NW_027368258.1:0-51161 GCF_046119375.1 Phyllobates terribilis | reverse complement strand
AGATTGAGGAGTAAGCCCATGATTCGGCCGCTGAGAAGTTGCACGACTACGCCACTGAGGAATTGTGTGATCGTGCCATGGTATCGCGTGACCGCGCCCCTATTTCCGAGGAGAAGCGCAAACGCACCCTAATGTCTGAGGAGAAGCGCGACCGCGCCATATTCACTTGCGACCGCACACCCTCCCTTGCAGACTGGCGCGACCGTACCCCTATTCATGTGACCGCGCCATTACAGGGTCATTTCCGGAAGTGGAGACACGACCACGTCTAAACTGGCGCGACCTCTCCCCTGACTTGTGCGACCATGCTTTTACAGGACCTTTTCTGGAAGTTAAAGCACGACCGCGCCCTCCTTGGCGTGACCTTGCACTGCACCCTGCAGCCTTAGGAGCCACTCATCCGCCGCCGGTGAACTTCAATGAGTATGATCTAGGACCAGGGTTAGGCGAGATAGGAAGGAGATTTGATCCAGGAGTTGATCCTCGACTAAGGCAGACTTCCTACGTACACCTCACACCATGAGGGATGCTGGAACCCCGAACACCTGGGCCTTGGTTCACCAAACAACGGTAAAGGCCATACATTGGGCATATTAAGAAAAGAGGGAGGTGGTTCAACAAGAGGACGATGAAAAGGCTAGGGGACAAGTCTTACCAAGTGAAGAAGAAGAGAGGTGTCATTGATAAAGAGGCCCACGAGGGGCCCCAAGCGGAATAAAAGAGCAACACATCGAGTGAACGATGTTAAACAAAGGCAATGACCGGGAGGCAATCCGTCTATGAGGTATTTTCCTATATCCACTTTTCTCTTACCTTTGTTCTTTATTTCACAATGAGGACATTGCATAGTTTAAGTGTGGGGGTGGGGACTTATCTCAACTATCCTAGTAGTTTGAATTTTTGAGTTCATTTGAAATTTTTAGAGTTGGATATCATGATTTTTCCCTATTTGTTACTTTGTGACTTCTATAATGGTGCATTGGTTTTTGAATCTTTCTACTATGCCCTTGATATTGATAGTGCAACTATATATGATGATGATATGATTGATCAGATTTAGGACTTTGACTTGAGCATGCGGTTTTTTATTAGAATGCATTAGGTCCAAGACTAAGATTGCAAGTTTTCCATCTTTTCTATAGTTTTTATCATATTGTTATTATAATTTTGCTTTCGTCCTTTTTCATTAAAAATGAAAGAAAAAGAATAAAAAGGCAGTTAACTCCAAGTGAAACAAGTCGGAAGAGCATCCGATCGCCGGGGTGTGATATATCAACTTGGGTTCGATCCTCCATGGCTAAGAAAAGAGTCTCATTAGCTTGCCCGGACCATAAGACGGGGGGCCCGATTTTTTAATACAAATTTGTCTAGATCGTAAAACGGACAAGCCCGATGCTTAAATAAGAAATTTGTGAATAGGATTGAAAGAAGCATTAGAAAGATGCAATTGAAATTACTAGAGTTGAGTTTTGGTCTGTTAAATATACTTTTAATGGTGTGGGAGCTTGTGCATTATCTTCATAAATTACAGCATTTCGGAAAGAATTGGTTCTGTTTTTTGATCTTGCGTTATCATCCTTCGTGTGCTATTTGCTTAGAGACATCTTTGACATAGTTTAGAGATTCATGAATAATGCACTTGCATAGAATAGCATGGTTCAAGTATGGGGGGATGATTGATTCCATTGTTGGGTTTAGATATAGTTTAGAGTCTTGTTGAGTCTTGCATTATTTTTGAATCTTTCTAGTAGAGTCGGAGTGTATGCCCTTTATTTTTGATGATTCTAGGTACCATGAGCTAGAGATTTGATCGACGACCACTTCAATTGTGTCATCCATACTCGCTGAGATAGTCAAAGGGTTAGCTACAGCTTACTCAAGGATGAGCAAGGTTCAAGTGTGGGGGTATGATTGGCTACATCTTGTATGGTGTAAGGAGTGGAAGTTAGCATCAATTACCAGCATATTAGGCCATGATTAGAGTGTATTACCATAGTCCGCACTTCACGGGCCAAAGGAGCTAAGTACGAGGATTACGAGTACCGAGGAGAAGACGCATGAGGAAAAGGACGAGCGCGTGCAAGGAGAAGACCAAGGGAGGCATTCTGGCCTAGGGCGCAACCGGGCCCTGGGTGGCGTGACCAGCACGAGCAACCTGCACAGTGACGCGACTGCGTCTCGCCTGGCACGACAATGCCAGGTGTTCTGCATAGTGGCTCAACCGCGCCGACATATGCGTGACCATGCCTCTGCACGAAGCTATGCCACGGGTGTTCCTTTTCCGTGGGAATTAATGGACTTTTTATCTAGTCTTTAGATAGAATTTCGGGCTGGGATTTTTAGTACTTATTTCCTAGGTTTTTGTTCTTTATAAATAGATGAGAGCTTTGCCTCCATCATCATCACTTTTCATAGATTAGTTTCATAATTTAGGGTTTTTTTAGAATGAGGAGCGAGTATTCTCCGAGCTTTGTTCCCCAGGCAGAAGCCTGCGGAGCTATGGGTGTGTAGACTTCTTATTTGGTTATAATGATATATGTTATTTGATTTGTTTTATCCTCTTTCTTATAATTCTAATTGATTGTGATTTATTTATCTAGATTAGCTATCTAGGTTTATAGATCTATTTCATACTGCTAGGTCTGGCTTGTCCTAGTTGGAGAATGTTTCCATAGGGTAGCACATCAATTGCCTAGGCTAGTTGGACTTGTGATTATGTGAAGGATGATGATGCGTTAGTATCCAAGTGGCACTGCGTGTTCCTATTTATTCATGAACTTTATGCTGCCTAGGGATTATACTATGATAGTTTCAGGGTGATATCTAGAGGTAAGGGTTGTTAGGGTTAGTTGACGTGATTAGCTAATTAGGAAAAACTTAACATATAATTTAGAGAATGAACCCGATTAGAAATAAGAAGTCAAGGATCAAACCCATAAACCATAGTGTATATTCCTAGTGAACAAAGTATTTGCCTTTATTGGTTTCTTAGATTACTTAGTTAGTTTTCACCATCTTTGCCCCTTTCTTTTTTAGTTTAAAGCTAATTAGATTAGAAGCACAAGAACTGATCCACTGACTCCCTGTGTGATTCAACCCTTGCTTGCCACTTTACTTGGGTAAAGGAGTTAGTAAGGAATATTACTTTGACGTTGCCTAATGACAACGCGTCACATCCTAACACCGTCATCCTATGAGTTGGATTTATCATACATTAAACCTCACAAATTATTGTATTATAATAAACTTTAGATTGAAGAAACTTTTAATACTAAGACCAACATTGTCATTGGCCCACAATATTTTACACATAAAGAACAACATTGTCATACACTGAATTCCATTACACAAAACTCAATATTGGAATACAAAAGACGACATAAGTTTATTAGGGTTGTTCAATATATGTTGGACCAGTTGTTTGACTTGACAAAGGGTCTCAATGTACTTACCTCTATGGACTACATGATCACAATATTTGGCTTCTAGCATCCTTCATCATAACCATAATCAAATAGTCAACATAATCACAAACTTTGTCATCAAATTTATCTTTTTCATCATCATCCTCTTCTTCTCCATATGACTCTTCCACCACTTTAACATCCGATAATGTACTTGTCTTCTTCTTTTGGCTCTCTTCACCTTGCACAAACCTATTAATCAAGGATTGTTTCATTATATTAACGTCCAATAGTAATGATCATATATCATCATTCATGTCAAAATTACTCTTTCTAACCTTTTTTAATGCATACTCTTCTATTTTGTCGAAATAGGGGTCAGGGTTTTCATCTTCCCATGTACATTGCCTCGCCATTTCATGCTCCTTCGAGCTAGGAATTAGTATGGATTTCCCATGAATGTTGGGGTCTCCCAAGGATATCTCGACAACAACATGATCAGGGGGGTCATCAATTTTCCATCTCTTGCCTCTTGGGAGTACTGACTCAGAGTAATTCGAAGCATATAGTAGGCGAATATCTTTAATAGACTCCATGATCCATACCTAAGATTTTCAATTTCTATTTTCATATTCCTTGTCGTGATCTAGTTTAAAATCATATTCTTTTACACACTTCACTAATTTAATCTGAATAAAATAATAGAAGCATACCTGAAACACAACAATCATTCCTTGCAGTACATATGGAACCATAGAATCTGCAAATTGTTATACAACATTTTTCATTTGATAACATCCTTCTTTCAAGGGATTTTACAAGATACTTGTGCAACTCAATGTATACAACTCTTTCCCATGGATGCTTCCAAACTTTTCCCATCTCATTTAGTAGCTTTAAATGGTAAGGATTCACTTTCCTTTTCAAGTCACCCCCAAGTAAAACACCCTTCACAATCAATAACATCCCTAACTTCCACTTGTAAATGTTTAAATACTTATAATCTTTGAACATATTAAACAAATATTTAACTCTCTTGTCTTGACCTTTTTTACCAACAAATGTATGCATTACCTTGTTATATTCTTCTTCATTCATCTTCCCATAAAAACTAGTTGGTATAAGTCGACAATTTAGTCCACTTATCCTACATAAATCCGTCAAAGAGAACCTTACCTTATGTCCATTTACTTCATACCATGTTTCCCACTTGTTATTGCTCTTTAATTGTTTCAAATTAAAAAAAAACTGACATATTTCAAAGGAAAATGAAACCTGGTCTATCCCGCTTCCAAATGGAGATGTCAGTATTTTGTCCCAACTTCCAATAGGTAGTCTGTTTTCCAACTCAAAATTGTAGACTCTCCTACAATTGTATTTAAAACTTCCAAAGAATTCAAATCACGTGAAGAATTGTTATTTGAACTATCATAAACAACCAACATTTAAATAGTACAATTAACTAGGATGTAATGTCTTACAATTACACTTTACTTAATACTAGACTGAATTTTCAACCAGTTTGTACTTACATTACATCTTCTTTGAAATGATTTGGCAGCAACGTCTTCCATGATCTGAGGAGCTGCATCTATTCAAACAATTTTCCCAAGTTTTCACAATCAAACTTCTCCATCATGTTCCCTTGTTCGATGTGCTACATTTGGTCTCATGTTGTTGAACATATCCTTCCTCGTCCTCATATTTTTAGAGGATAGTGCTACAACTATCAGCAATCAGACCCTTTGTTCGCACCATTACGTACATGAACCATGCTTATAAACTAAAAGAACAATAACTAGTGATATTACGTAATAATAGGATTGTTATAGAAGACTCTTATGACTACCTGCAATGGTTCACCATACTCAACCACAATCAACAGATACAACATAATATTTTGAACCAATATTGAGTGATTTTCACATTCAAGTGTGTAAATTCATCAAGTTATAGAATATTTGTCCACAAGACTTTCGGGGAATGGATGTAAAACGGTGCTTCAATCACAAGTAAATTATTTTTCCTCAAATCAGTTACACCATTGTACAAGTGAAACAAGCATCCCCAATTTCATAAACCACTTTAATAGATCCATCATGCAACTATATTGGTTTTATCATTACAAAGTATTTGATACAAGACCATTAAGAAAAAGTCAAAACTAATTGTCTAAAATTAAGAATCACCGTGCACTGTCAGACGATTGAAGCAACTAAACCATATGTGGAAACTGTTGCCTCAAATAGTGTTGAGACTATGGAACCAAGTTCGAAAGAGATAGTCGCGTCTTTGTCAGGACGGAAGTCGGAAGCCCAAAAGACTTGGACCTTCTCCGTAAATTACTGATAGAAATAGTGATGGAAATGCGTCGGAAATCTCTCTTAAAAAAAATGAACCACGAACTCCAATGGGAAGAACTTAAAAAAACCTCAACTTCTGATGTGGGTGAATCGTTTTAATTGTGTTAATAAAATTGATTAAGTTAATTTTATTTTTTCAATTCTCTACATGTGATGAAGTTTAGTAATGATTAAATCTATTTAATCCATTTTTATTTATTATTTTAATTATATTCCAATTAGTCAAATCTCTGTGATGAACACAGATATTTGTCGGGTCGTTTTATAGGAAGACAAACACTTTCTACACAAACAAGGCAAGACTAAAGGTCTTAACCTCTTTTAATTCCTACACTTCACTAAATCTTGTTAATTATAATATAGAGGAAGTAAGGGTCGAACCCACAGGGGGCATTAACTTATTTAAGCTTTTCTAGAATAAATCTATTTTAGGAAACAAAGGGGTTATTTACTGATTAAAACTAACTAATAAAAATAGAAAAAAAGAATGATTTATAAAACTATTAAAAATGATTCTTAGAAAAGCAAATTCATGTTGATTATTTTGATGAATATCATTCTAATTACATAAGAACACATAACCTAGCATATTTTACCCTACTCATATACGACAAGTATCTAGCATCTCAAACCGAGCATACTTAACCTAACCAAACTGATTAACTATAAGGAACTCCTATAATTCAAATCAATGGAAGGAATAAAGCTAAGAGCACCAGGGAATAGGCATTTCGCGACTAGCCTACAATGCAATTCTCTACACTAAGACTTAGTTCAAACTGAATCTAAGTTCATTCTTGTTTCGAAGGAATAAATCAAGACGAATGCCATTAATCTATCGTAACAGTTATGAATAAAGACTTTAATCCTAGGTGATCAATCTAGCAATAAAATACAAAATTAAATAGACAATAATCTCTGAGAAAAAATAATCATATCATGGTACAAACCAAAATTACTCAATTACATCAAACCAAATAACAATTGAATGCTTTACTAATAAAATGGGGCTTTAACCCTCCATACAAAAGTTTACAAATATAGAACAATTCAGAGCAATCACTAACCTTCGAAGGAGAACACTAAAACACTCGAGAGCACTACTGCATAACGAAAAAAGAGAAACCCTGAACAACGTACTAAGAACGATAAAGCGTCCCTCAAAAGTTAACCTAAAAATGATAGAGTTTGGCCTTTTTAAAGGCTTAACCTTAAGGAAATAAATAAAACAATAAAATTCGGAAATAACAAATCAATTCAGCCCAAAATCTAACAGAAAAAATAGGAAGAAAGACTAAGTCTTTAAGTCCGTCTGGAGATTGGCGGGATCCAATGGTCATCGGCGGCCGCTGATCGATGACTTTTATGTAGGCTTGTGTGAATCCTACATCGGCGGGCACCGATGGATGTGTTGCGGTCTCCGATGAGGACTCTGCCAAATGTAAACTCCTTAAGCTCGTTTTGCACCTCCGATGTGCATGCCTTCATATTCACTCTTCCTAAGCTCCTTATTGACTCTAATAAGCTTCAAAGTAACTCAAATAAGATATATAGCGTTGGATAAAGGTTTGGACTAAATACGCCATAAGAACGCCCATAAATGTAGTGAAATGGTTATAAATCCATGCTTATAGATGCATCGTAGACGTGCCTACCAACAATCCCCACACTTAAACTTCTACTCGTACCGAGTGGAATAGAATACCACTCAACTCTGAGTAATCCCCATGTAGGAAGCCCAAGTACAAAAATGTTAACATATAAAAATAGCACCGAATAAGCTCATCCCTCACCAATCCAACCTATACATCAAAGTCTAATCTTACCGTAGAATGCTCTCCATCCTTACAAAATAATCACTCATAATCATGTAATAGTGTATCCCAAGTGACAATAACAAAAAAAAATCAACGAACATCCTAATCTCCTCTAACACAAAGATCAAAGATAATGATCAAAAGTAAAAAATCCTAACTCCATCCTAAACATCTCCTCTTCATCACCATAATGACCTACTTCTCTAAATAACGTCTATTTCACACAACACATTTCAACCACCAATTCCTAGAGAAAAGATCTACATAGCACAACCATAACAATATGCATCAAACACCGAAAAAGAAGTCTAATCCTAGTATCTACCCTTACCATTGCAGATAGTGTGTCTATGAATCTCCCAAGAGAAAATAATGATCAAAATACCTCATATTAAATGCAATGTAAGCCCAAAATACTCTAGAGAAAGAGATTTAATTCATGTAAGCTCAATGTGAGGTAAAAATAAAAATAAAATCTACACCTTATCTCTCCTTGTGAAACCTATCTGAAACACTCCTATACTCCAACACTTATGTCTCTGGTGCCATAATTTGGAAAACAACCATCGTAAACACTCAAATTCTTTTTACTTCAATTCTTGCTTAAGCGCCCTCTTGGGATTTAACTTAACACTCTCATAAGTTGTCTCACAAACCTCACAACTCTCAAGAATCTCTTTTTTCTAGGCCTAATGCCAGCCAGATTAACAGCTTATTGCATGAGCACCTTGAAAGGTTTTCACTCATCCTAGGATTCTAAATTGGCTCTTTTTATTTATGCCTCTTTTGTTTTTTGTTTTTTTTTATGTTTTTCAGATTTATAGAGAATATGTACAAGTAACGAATATAAATCTACCTCCCCACACTTAAACGAAGCATTGTCCTCAAGGCTAATATTGGACATAAATAAGAACAAGGGTAGAAGAATAACGCTACTACTGTGGTGGTGGTGGATAATCTGGATACTGGGACCTAGCAAAAGCATCCCAGTTTTGCATCATCTTCTCATCCTGATGGGTTCAATGAGCATCATGGGCAGCCCTACGAGTATCCTGAGTAGCCCAATGTGTGTCCTAGATCGCAGAATAGTCACGAAATTCGACTTTGCAAGTGTCATCGGAGGGCGCAGATGAAGATAGGCGGGTGACGATTAAGGGTTTGCAGAAATCTCGGTTTGGAGCTCGTGAAAGTGGAAGGGGAAAGTGGGTTTTTTCTTTTATGGGGTAATTTGGAATACGGAAAGTGTATATATGATGGTTAGTTAGAAGGAAATGTTATATGGGTTTTAGTGTGGTAAGGGTTTAGGAAAATTGGTGGGGGAAGAAAGAAGATGAAGAAAGTAGAGGCATTTTGGTAAATTTTGTGTCTTGGCTTTAATTTTCACGAATCCTCACAAAAACGCACAGACTCTTCAACCCTTTCTTTCCACACAACTCTGTTATTTTTCGGTTCGATTCATCGGTCATATCACACTAAAATCACTTCCTCGCTCGCTTTCTTTTTCAAGCTTAAAGACTTTTCCCTCGTTACTTACTTCGATCCCACAATATATATATTTTTCTTTTTTATATTTCTTTCCATTACACTCTATTTTTCTTAATTCTCATGTCTTTTTCACGCTCATCGCTTTCACTTGATATTGAAAATTTTAGTTCAAAAGACAAAATGAGTTTACAATATAGCTCAAAAATTTGTGTAACAAAAATGACTTGATGACTCAATTTAACCTACGAATTCAAAATGAAAATTAATTTAAGAGAAAAGAAAAATTACCTTAGCTCGGGTTGCCTCCCGAGTAGCATCTTGTTTAGAGTCATGGCTCGACTCTTATATAACTCAACTCACGAAAGTGTTGTCCACACCTTTGGGAGCTTTCACTCGCCAAATTTGAAGAACATTTGAATTCGCAACTTTTGGGTATGCGCTTGTTGGAATTTCTTACTAGGGTTGTTCATCTTAGATCTTGACTTCTTCTCGGATTCCCCACACATAGCTTGTTACGGGGTCCTAGTAGTGTTGTGCTCAGCCTGAACAAGTGAGTCAACAATCCGGGGACTAGATCCTCCGGGAAAAATCTGTCCGGTGTTCGAGCCCGTCACAACTAATCCCACCCCATTAAGGGAATGAATCAATGGGTCATCTATAGTCGTACCATCCATTGCAAATGTAACGGTCTTTTTACCGACTCTCAAGGTAGTTGTGCATGCTCACACATCTATAACCGCACTCGCAGTTTACATAAACGGTCGCCCTAGAATGACGGGCACCGCCTTAGATTTGTACTTCATGTCCATAACGTAAAAAACTGTGGGGAAAGTAAACTCACCCACACGGACCTATACATTCTCCAATTTACCTAATGGGAGTATGTTGGTCTTATCAGCCAATTGAATAGCTACTCTAGTGAATTGCACTGGACCTAGACCAAGATCATAATATAAATAAGAAGCAAGGACATTAATGGACGCACCTAGATCAAGTAGATCTCAGTCGTTATTCATTTTCCGAATGTTGATTGGAATCGTGAACATCCCGGGGTCTTCCTCCTTTGTGGGAATGTGGTCCGCATTCTTCTTACTCCATTTTAGAGCCTTCTTCTCCTTCTTTTTCTTGTTGGTCACGATCTCATCTAGAATACGCACATTAAATGGGATTGTCATCATTTTTGCATAGAGGGGAGAACCTTCCTCAACGTCCCTAAACGCCTCAATCAAACTCCTCCTCTTCTCATAAATTTCGAACTCATTGAGAGTTGATGACAACTCCTCATATGACGTCTCATATCCATGGGACTGCTTCTTGTCCTTACGAATGATTGTCGCAATGCGTCATACAACATAGGAATCTACTTCCTCATCGATGTCGAAAGATTAAGTGTTTAGCTCAAGTGGCTTGTGATGGTTGCTCGGGTGTGAAGAACCGCTATCCTCGGACTTGCTAGCTATAATGATTGGTTTATAAGGACCTCTGAGTAGTGGAAGTGGCTCATGGTGTATATCATTTGAGTCTTTACTCTTGAAAGAAAGACGACGGTGAACATTAGGCGACTTCTCAATGCTAAAGTTGGATTCTTTAAGCTCATATCCTTCGTCGTGGGATCTTACACCTAGAATAGACCCACGGTCACCAGAATCTAGCTCAAGCTCTTCTCTCAGTTCTCTCCTGATGTAGTTCAGGTCCTTAGACTCATACCTGAAACCTTTCTCCAGCAACTCAATGTATACCCGGAGTTCTCGAGCTTCTTTGAGAATGCGGGACTCTTCTTTCCGGAGTTATTCTTCCTCATTTCGTTTAGCCTCGTATGTCACTGTACAAGTTGCGATGTCTTTCTCTAAGTTGTCAAGATTTTGGTGCATCGCTCGAAGTTCTTGACTTAGAGTAGTTGGGATATCATCATTATCCTTTAAGTCGCAACTAGCAAAGTCGAAAGGATCTTTATCTCTACTGGAAGCTTTCTTAGGTGGGAACCGACCATTTCATAACGTACAACCATACTGAAATGAGGTGTAAAAGCTTCATTCTTCTTAGAAAGAAATCGCCGGGCGCCAATGGACTGTTGGCGGCCGCCGAGGAGGTTTTTGTTTTCCTCAAAGCTTAGTTCAAAATTGGCCTCCTCTGATCGGCGGGTGCCATGGCCTATCACGGCCGCCGATGAGCTCTCTATTTTTTTCGCCAAATTTTCCGAAATTTGGAATTTCCGCTCGGCGGGCGCCTATATCCTTGTTGTGGTCACTGATGAACTCTCTGTATTCTGCGGGTGTCATGCCTGAGCATCGGTAGGCACCGATAACCTGTCGGCTGACGCCGATGGCGTCTCTGTCCAAATTTTCCTCTTCTTCAACGAGCTCATCAAGGCTTGTAATCTTGTCTTTCTCCTCAACATCCTTCTCCTCCTCATCAAGATCATCACCATACAAGTCCAAAACACTCACATTGCAAATTTCGGGGTTTTTCTCCGTTTGGAATGGAAGACGTCCCAAAACTTGTTGTTGTAATTGCCCTATACTATCGGTAATTTAACTCACTTGTTGTTGTAGTGAGACAACGAGTCATTTATCTTGGTGACGAAAATTGTGACTTGTTTGATCCCACCTTGCAGATCGGTGTTGCTCGCAGCTAGCGTACGAATGATCTCGTCATAAGATTGATGCTTTTGACGAGTGGGAGGATTTATCTCATTTTTTGTGCTATTCCACCTAAATTAGGGTGGCTCCTCCATGGTTGGTTGCTTTGGCCTTGATAGGGAAGCCTTGGTATGCCATGTTGGAAACCAACCGCGCTTACTTCCTCTTGTAAAGAAGGACACGCGTCCTCTGGATGTAGATCATCACCGAATGCTTCACATGCCTTTACTTGATGATTTGTGCCCCGGAACTTAAGTCTCCGGATTTCCTCCTTGAGTAGCGCCACTTCGTCGGACTCAGATTGAGTAGCACTGGACACATTTCTTCTTCCTCTCCCATTGTATTGCCTTGAATCATCTTCTAGTGTAGCGAATATTTTCCTGCCGTTGGATGTGTTAGGCTGGGGATGTCTCCTTGACAGTCTGTGTTCACCATACGTCGGTCATCCTCGCGAAAACCGTTGTGCAAGTATAAGACTAAGTCGTGGTCTTGATATCCATGGTATGGGCATGTTTTGATCAACTTATTGAATCTCTCCAAGTAGTCATAAAGTGATTCATTGCCCTCTTGCTCGATGATACAAATTTGTTTCTTTAGAGCATTGGATTTGATGGTGGGGAAGTATTTCGCTAGAAATAACTTCTTCATGTCAACCCAATTTGTAATACTACCCGGTGCAAGGGTGTGATACCAATCCTTTACAGCATCCTTCAATAAGAAGGAGAAGGATCTCAATTTTATTTTTTCCTTATCCACATCCGATGGTCGCAAGTTAACACACACCTCTAGGAATTCCTCGTGGTGTTGGATGGGATCCTCTAGCGCGGAACGTTGAATCTGGGTAGTAGATGTACTACCCATGTTTTCAACTCAAATCTTTGGACCGCATGGAGCGTAGGTAGAGCTAAAGCTCTTGTTGGAAGACTCAAGTTAGGCACACTAAGAACTTCTAAAGTTTGGTCTGTCATTTCTTCAAACAAGCGCTCAGCTACTTCTCTTCTTTGGTCTAGAACTCTTTCTCACCCTTAGACAATGGAACTTGCACTCTATCTCTGCAAAGCGGTAAATAGGTGAAGAGTAAGCAAGAACGAGCATGAACCATATAATTGGTTCACGCTAAGAAATGCTCAAATAAAGTTTAAACAATTTTTGTTGATTTTTATGCCTCCTCCGCAACGGCGCCAATTTGATGAACACAGATATATTATGGGTCGTTTTATAAGCAGACAAACACTTGCTATACAAACAAGGCAAGACTAAAGGTCTTGAACTCTTTTAATTTCTACACCCGCAGGAGGCATCAACTTATTTAAACTTTTCTATTAATTAGAATATAGATGAAGTAAGAGCCAAACCCGCAGGAGGCATCAACTTATTTAAACTTTTCTAGAGCAAATCTATTTTATGAAACAAAGGGTTATTTACTGATTAAAACTAACTAATAAAAACAGCAAAAAGAAACATTTATAAAAATATGTAGACTGATTCTTAGCAAAGAAAAATCATTTTATTTGGTTGATGAATATTATTATAATTCCATAAGAAAACATAACTTAAGATATTTGACCCTACTCCTATACGAAAAGTATCTAGCACCTCAAAGCGAGCATACTTAACCGAAATAAATTGATTAACTATAATGAACACCTACAGTTCAAATAAATGGAAACAATAAAGCTAAGAGCACCAGAGAATAGGCATTTCACGACTAGCCTACAATGCAATTCTCTACACTAAGACTTAGTTCAAACCGAATCTAAGTGTTCATGCTTATTTTGAAGGAATAAATCAAGACGAACGCCATTAATCTATCCTAACAATTATGAATAAATACTTTAATCCTAGGCGATCAATCTTGCACTAAAATAAAGAATTCAGTAGACAATAATCTCAGAGAAAAACGATCAAATTATGCTACAAACCGAAATTACTCAATTACATCAAACCGAACAACAATTCAATGCTTTAGTAATAAATTGGGGCTTTAGACCTCCATACAAAGGTTTACAAAAATAGAACAAATAAGAACCATTACTAACCTTCTAATAAGAACTCTAAAACACCCGAGAGCAATACTGCAGAACGATAAAAGAGAAATCCTAAGCAACGTACTAAGAACGATAAAGCATCCTCAAAACTTAACCTAAAAATGATATTGTTTGGCCTTTTTGAAGGCTCAACCTAAAATAAATAAATAAAAGAAAAATAATTTGGAAAATAACAAATCAATTCAGCCAAAAATCGCAACAGAAAAGATAGGAAGAAAGACTAAGTCTTTAAGTCCGTCTGGAGATCAGAGGGCGCCGATGGTCATCGGCGGCCACCGATGACTTCTATGTAGCCTTGTATGAATCCTACATTAGCAGGCGCCGGTGGATGTGCCGCATCCGCTGATGAGGTCCCTGCCAAATGTAAAATCCTTAAGCTCAAGTTGCACCAACGATGTGCATGCCTTTATCTTCACTCTTCCTATGCTCTTCGTTGACTCTAATAAGCTCCAAAGTAACTCAAATAAGATATATAGCGTCGGATAAAGGTTTGGACTAAATACGTTATAAGAACGCCCATAAATATAGTGAAATGATGCTAAATCCATGCTTATAGACACGTCATAGACATGCCTATCACATTGTATGCGAAGGCTCAGTTTTGATGAGATATGGATTGCTTTGATTATGAGGTGTGTCCGGACCAACTCCTTTTCAACTTTGATTGATGGTCACCCAACTGAAATTTGTAGGCCTTCTAAAGGGCTAGGCCAAGGTGACCCTCTCTCTTCCTTCTTATTTCTGCTATGTGTTGAAGGCTTGTCTGGGATGTTAAGGTTAAATGAGAGAAATGGGCGTCTTCGGGGTATTCGTATTTCAAGCACCGCTTATACTATTTGTCACCTGTTTTTTGCTAATGATAGTATTCTTTTTGCAAACGTCACATGTCAACAGAGCATGGAAATTGTGAATATCCTCCAGGTGTATGGAGCAGCCTTAGATTAACAGTTTAACTATGCAAAATCTGAACTGTCTAATGTAGGTGATACTTGAAGAGCAGAGGTGCAAGCAATTCTGAATGTGAAGGAGGTTGACAAACATCACAGATATCTAGGAATCCCAAAAATGGTGGGAAAGTTAAAAAAGATTATTTTTGAGTTGGTTATGGAGTAGGTTCTTCAAAAGGTGGGCGGTTGGGACTCGAGACACCTTTCTAGTGTCGACAAGGAGGTTCTCATCAAAGTTGTGGAGCAGGCAATCTCGAACTATACCATGTCTTGCTTCAAGCTTCCCGATAGCCTTTGTCGTGAAATTGAACAGATCATGTGCAACTTCTGGTGTGGTGATATGAAGGTTGCTAGGAAAATCCATTGAATGTCTTGGAAAAGAATGTGTAACCGAAATTGGAGGGGTTGGGATTTTGAGATATGGAGAATTTCAATTAGCCTTTGTTGGCGAAACAAGCGTGATGTCTCATCCAAGATCCTTCTTCTCTCCTTTCCCGTCTTCCGAAAGCAAAATATTTCCTGCGGGTGTCTTTCATGGATGTGAAGATATTTAGGTGCCCAAGTTACACATGGAAGAGCATTCTTCATGGTGGTAATGCGTTGAAGTTATGGTTGATCAAAGAGGTCGGTAATGGCATCACAATTGATATTTGGAGATATAAATGGATCCTTAGGCCTCATAGTTTCAAAGCTATTTAATCGGGTGCCCCTTTTCTGACCAGCATATAGATTGATTACATCGAATGGGGGTCCCGAACCTAGAGTAGAGAGCTGGTCATAGAGGTTTTTTCTCTTTGTGATGTGGATTTAATTCTAAAGTGTGATCCCTCTAAACAGGATGGCTACAAGTGGTACTACAACAAGGATGGATTTTTCAATGTTTGATCTGCCTATAGGCTACTTCTAGAGCGCGAGATGGGCGCAAAAAGGGTGAATAGTGTGTCGTCTTTGCCCACTATAATGAAGAATGATTTGTAAAAGAAGGTTTGGACGCTCAATGTGCAGGCTAGGTCCGGTGATGATTGTGATGTATGCGGTCAGCTGGAAACAGAGATTCACATTTTGGGGCAGTACATCACAGTCAAGAATTACTGGATCGGTTTCCCGAAATTATATGAGGTGATGGGTACAAGTTCTTTGATGGGAGAGGTTATGAATTACATATGCAGCAAGTGCAACCCTTCTGAATTGGAGAACATGGCTACGATTTATTCCAGAATTTGGAGGGATCAAAACCTACTGGGTCTTTGAGGGGATGGAGGCTTGTTCAGGGTGTAGGCTACGGAGTGCCTAGCAACGCTAAATGATTACAAATCGATTCGTCTTCAATGCCGGTTGGGAGTGGTTAATCAGCCAATTATCCCGATGTGGGTCAAACCGAGGGAGGGGATGGTCAAGATCAACTACGATGTTGCAGTGTCGGAGGGGAGAGGATGCGAGATCAGATTTGTGCTGAGAAATTGTGAGGGGGAGGCGTTGCTGGTGGGTGCTCGGTCTGCTGACTACTCAGAGGAGACAAAATGGGTGGAGGCGAATGCTGATCTTTGGGCTTTGGAGGTGGCGCATATATGGAGCTTCAACAAGATCATTGTTGAATCGGATTTTTTAACGCTCATGTCAAAGTTGAAGAGACATTGTAAGTGGAAAAGGTATTTGGGATGGATTTTGGAAAAGTTGCAGGCTTTAGAGCGAGTTTGCTTCCTGCACGTGGAATCACGTTGGCAAATATAGTAATCAACTGGACCATTACTTGGCTAGCTTGAAACCGAGTATTGCTTTTTTGAATATTTTAGTTTTTCCTTATCTCCATACATTAACAGTTTGTTAATCTCTTATCCTAATTAATGAAGCTGATATGGTTTCTACTAAAAAAATTAGTCATCATAATTTAAATATATCACATTATCAATTAAAATAAATCAGCTACAATAAGTGATATACTTGCAATACTTTTTTGCCTTTATGGTATCCACTTGTAACTTATCTAACACTTGCCTAAATTTACAATTACCCTTAAAAGTTTTATCCACTACTATTATTTCTTTTTTTGTTGCACATTTTCGGTAACTGACAATCTTACAAGTACAAATTCAACTAATTTGATTTACGCTTTTTAAATTTCTTAATCAATCTATACACTAAAACCCATTAGATAGTTCAATAAAAATTTGTAACATATATTTAGGAATAGGTGAAAACTAAATTTAAAGAGGGTGTTGTTAAATGACGCAGCTCATTTTTACTTTTAAACGCAGTGTCATAACCGACGGTTCCACCATGTCACAAACCGCCGGTTCCTAGCTGCCAGAAACCGCCGGTTTCTAACTGCCAGAAACCGCCGGTTCCTAACTGCCAGAAACCGATGGTTCTGACACATCCAGAACCCCCGGTTGTGGCACATCCGGAATCGCCAGAATATTTTATCTTCCAATTAACTTCCATTAATCATCTTTCAATAATTTTATTACAATATATAACACATTTATAGTCTTTTATACTATATTTTGATTTAAAAATGAGATGATTTACTAGCCTATAGCATTATCGAAATGCCTATCAATGTGGTTTCATCTTTCCTTAAACAATATATAGAGATCAATGTGATTTACTAGCCTATAATACTAGTACAAGATTTCACCGATATTAGATAAGTCATCTAGTACAAGATTAGTTAAGATTCAATGAAATATGAACTAAGTCATCTAGTAATTTCTTCCATTTTCTAGCTACTATATTTACAAATATTACTTAAGATTCAATATTGATCAAGATTGATCTAAAATGAAATATTAGATGAGTCATCTAGTACAAGATTAACTACCTACGGAAATTTGTTAAGGTGAAACATGTAGCTCAATAAAAAACAATGAAATATGAACAAGTCATCTAGTAATTTTTTTTCCATTTTCTAGCTACTATATATACAAAAAATTAGTTAAGATTGATTATGTATCAAGACTGATTTAAAATGAAATATTAGATAAGTTATCTAGTACAAGATTAAGTACCTACGGAAATATGTTAAAAATGAAATATGTAGCTCAATAATATAGAATGAAATATGAACTAAGTCATCTAGTATTTTTTCCATTTTCTAGCTACTATATTTACAAAAATTAGTTAAAATTGATTATCTATCAAGATCAATTAAAATGAAATATTAGATAAGTAATCTAGTACAAGAATAACTACCTACGATATATGTTAAGATGAAATATATAGCTTAATATAGATCCAACGCTTGCACCATCAGGGATGATTCCGTCCGATATATTTTTTGACGTGATGAAGGACGTGTCGAAGGAGCATAAGTAGACTTCAACCGAGAGGGCAACGACGTATTTGGATTTCTTGATGTCGACGACAATATTTCCTGACAAGTCATCAAAGAAGATCGGCCTCAAGTATTTAGAGTATGTCAAACCTCTCGATAAGGTTGACAAATTAGCTTGGGGGATGGGTATCCTATCCTATGCCACTTGTACCGGACCTTGGTTGAGTGTACACGGACTGAGTGTCGACAAATATCTATGTGCTATACTCTTCTACAGGTAAACCCTATTTCAAAACACTATATCAGTATTTTCCACAGTTCAGGCCTCTTCAATCATCTGAATTGAGCCAAGATGCTCCAAAGTCATGGGAATCTAAATGGTACCATCTAGAGGGATCGCCAATAGTAGGGGGTATCGAGCAATCCTTGACAAGATGACCATTTGTGATGTAAATACACAAGTACCTTTCTATTCCATGGATCCTATCATTGTTACCTAATTAATCACACTTAATGTTGAATTAATTCAATATGTATGTTATGTGTAGGTTGATTGGATGTCATACGGTCCTCTTGACTTCAATGACACGCATTACGTCCCTCTCTATTCGATGGGTCCTATCATTGTTGCATCACACAAACGCGTACATACCAGACCGGGTGGCACGTCAATTTTATACTTGACAAGCAAAGTGTCAGTCGAGTACACAAGTACCTTTTACCATTCTACGATGATCAACCACCGTATGAGCGGGTAGATGAGATGCATGATGCAGTAAGGAATTCGATTGATGAGTTTCGCCCTTTCTACAACAGGCCAAACAATTGATGAGTATGAAGTTGTTTGAAATTGTTTTGGATTTAGTTTATGTTTTGGATTTGGTTTATGTTTTGGATTTGGTTTATGTTTTGGGTTTGGTTTATGTTTTGGTCGATGGCCGTTGTTGACATTGAGTGTGAAGAACTTTGTTGGTTTCAAGTGTTGGATTTGCTCGTTTTAGTTATATGTGTTGTTGCTTTATTTTAACTATGATCTTTATTTTTTCATTTTACCAACCTCATATCACAACATCCACCTCAATGAATTGAAAAATGGTTATAAGCCACAGTAAGCAAAACCAAATAGTTATGTATCTCGATAATGCTATAGGATCGTAAAACATATTATTTTTGTCAAAATATAATTCAAAAGACTATATATGTGTTATTTTTTGTAAAAAAAATAATCAAAAGTGATTTATTGTCTGTCAATTGGCATATACACAGAACCGCAGGTTGGTGACATGCAGGAACCGGCGGTTTGTGCGTGGCAGGAACCGGCGATTTGTGTGTGGCGGAAACCGGCGGTTTGTGCTTGCCAGGAACCGGCGGTTTGTGCGATGCGTTAGAAAGTAAAAAAAAAACTGCGTCAAAAAGAATTACCGTTTAAAGAAGTTGTTATTGTATATATTGGAAATGTTGGAATTTATAAAGATCCAATCATATATATATCTTTCAAATTTCCAAAACATATGGTTGTTTAGTTACATAAGAGTAATATATTTAATAAAGTAAAGTTTTGCTAGAGAAGAATATTACAATGCCGGTAAGAATTAAGAGCAATCACTACTTAAATACATAAATTATATATATATTATATTATTTTTTGATGTATAATTAGAATAAAAATAATATTATAATAGTTTTTCTAAGATCTTATTGACCTTTGATTACTATTATATTTATAAGTTATAAATATAGATTAAAATAACCTATATTTATAAGTTATATGTTTCAAATGAAAATTTTACTATTATATATACAAATTTATATAAGATGATTTATTATTAACAATTGTTTCAAAAATATATTTTATGAAAGTATCATAAATATTATATATGACCAGTTTGACAAATTAAGAATCTATAATATATATTAATTTGGAAAACATAATAAAAATAATTAATAGTTGAAAATTATTTTGTTTAATATATACTATAAATGATGAATTTAGTAAGATTTAATCAGTATAAAAATTATCTTACAAATTTATAATGTATATTAAATTAGGAAAAATGTCGTGTTGTGATGTTGTTGATAGTGAGTGCTTCATCGCGGAGGCTTGGTTCGATCAAGCCGCTAAATACTGGAATCTCATTTCTTTTGATGTAGAAGGATGTCCCTTTTTTCATGTTCCTTTTTCTAGATTTTTCATTATCTTACTTCATGTTGTTAATGTTATATTTTCTCCATCGCAATATGGTCTTCTTATTCAGGAAAGGCACATTATTCACAATTTAAGACGATTTTTTCACTTCTTCTCAATCTATAAATAAGAAATAGTCATGTGAGATCTTGTTTTATTCGTCTCAATGAGTACTACATATATATCAAAATTTTATAATTTTTATTAACATACAATAAAAGATATAAATATTGTAAACTACGTCTCGACAAATGTGTCGGAGTGAAATAGAAAGTACATTTTGGAAAAGAGGGAATATAAAGTTAATTGTGTTATCCAAGAAAAGCAGTTCTTCACGAAGTAATTTTTGTTTTTACGACTAACAACCAGTTTGGTGCAAGCACTTAGATAATCCTACCCATAGATAGTTCTATCCCGTCCATCTAGTAGTGTGAACGGTAGTACTAATCAAGACAATCAGATGAGAGAAATTTAATGCCATGATTTAAAGTGGAAATAGTGGTTTATGAGATAATTATACATGATCAAAAATTTATTGTAAAATAGTTCCTACAATTAAGGAGGTGAATAGGAGGCAGTGTTTGAGGAAAGTAGGCGATGGGCATTTCACCGCTGCTATTCGGGTCTTGACTTCCTATGGGGTTGCGCCCAGTAGCTCTGAGACTTTGAGGGAGTTAGAGGAGAAGCACCCACAGTTTCCGGCTCCTATCCTACCTCCCGCTGGTGGTGTTTGCGAGGCGATTTCTGTCACTAAGGAGGTTGTGTTAGGTAAGATCAAGAGTTTTCCTAAGGGAACATCCTGTGGACGTGATGGGTTTTGGGCCCAACACCTTGTTCATGCTTTGGGAAAGCGGCTGAGGCTGTTGCAGATGATTTAGCCACCTCGGTCACAGCGGTGGTTGATTTGTTCCTTGCTGGTATGTGCCCCCCTTCATTAGGTGAGTTTGTTGTTAGCGCTCCGCTTACGTCCCTGGTTAAGCCTGGTGGCGGCATTCGACCTATTGTCGTTGGGACGGTCTGGAGGAGACTTGTCTCTAAGGTTGCAGCTAGTGTGGTTGGAAATGAGGTGGGGAATTATTTGGGGGACTTTCAGTTTGGTGTTGGTGTTGCCAATGGGGGTGAGGCTATCCTTCATGCTGTCAACAGGTTGGTTGAGGTGAAAGGGGGGATGATAGCATGTCTATGCTTCTGGTTGACTTCAAGAATGCTTTTAACTTGTTAGACCGTGGTGCCATGCTTCTTGAGGTTCGCAACCGTTTTCCATCTTTATCCCCTTGGGTTGAGTTCTATTACGCACACCCGGCCAGGTTATATTATGGTGATTCTATTTTATGGTCGTGTCAAGGGGTTCAACAAGGGGATCCTTTAGGTCCTTTGCTTTTTGCGCTCACCTTGCATCCTCTCGTTCATTTGATCAATGAGAGGTGCAAACTGGATCTCATGGCTTTGTATCTGGATGATGACACTCTTATTGGTGATTCAGGTGTGGTTTCTGATGCTCTTCGGTTGATTATCGGAGAGGGGCCTTCTTTAGGGTTGCATCTCAATGTCGCCAAAACCGAGCTTTTTGGCCTAACCCTGATCCGAGGAGTCTCGATCTTGCTCTTTTTCATCTTGACTTAGATCGTCCGGTGGATGGGGTCAAGCTTCTTGGGGGGCCTGTTAGTCTAGATGTCGGCTTCTGTAGTCGCTTGATTAAGGATAGGGTCTCCAGGGCGGTTAGGTTGATGGAAGCTGTGTCTAAGCTCGATGACCCACAATCGAGCCTCCTCCTTCTCCGTAGTTGTGTTGGGGTTGGAAGGTTGTATTTCTCCCTCCGGACGTGTCCTCCTCGTTTGCTTGGTTCTGCTCATCACACCTTTGATCTTGGTTTGAGGAAGGCGCTTCAGGATATTATTGTGGCAGGCGCCGGAGGTTTTGGTGATTGGCAATGGAGATGTGCTACTTTGCCCTTTAGGTTTGGGGGGTTTGGCGTCTATACTGCTCATGATTTGTCCCATTATGCATTTGTCGCCTCACGTCTTCAGTCTCTTGACCTCCAGAACCGCTTACTTCGTCTTAGTGGTGTTAGTGCTCCTGGGCCAGCGTATGAGCTTGCCTTGAGCAACTTTATGGATGTGTGTGATTTTGATCCCCTTGTTCTTTACCGTGATATATCAGCCCCCCCTCTTATGAAACAGTTGGATACAGTGTACTTCGATATGGTAGAGAAGAAGTCGGTGTCTTGCTTCAACCCTAGCGCACGCGAGAAAGCTGTCCTCATTAGCAATCGGTCTGCCCATTCCTTGGACTTTCTGCACACTATCCCTATCTCCGGCCTTGGCCTTGCGATGCACCCACGACAGTTGAGGTGTGTTCTTCAGTATCGTCTTGTGATCCCTATTTTTCCGGATGGTTTTACATGTCCTTGTTGCTCCTCTTGTGTCTTGGATCGATTTGGTGATCATGCGGTGCACTATGGCAATGATGTTGGGCTCAAGTTTCGACACAACTTGGTCCGAGATGTTTTGGGGGATATTTGCTCTCAGGCTGGTGTTTTTGTGCAGAAAGAAGTGCCTATGGGGTTCTTATCTGAGGAGGGAAGGGATCTTCGCCCGGCTGATTTACTTGTCCATTGTTGGGACAATGTGAAAGACGTATGTTTGGATGTCACTGGCGTTTCCCCGTTCACGGGTGTAGGGGTTCCCGCTTTTGTGCCTGGGGCTGCTGTCGCTTCGGTTGTCATTAGGAAAAAGAAGAAGTATGAGGTTAAGTGCGTGAAGAACGGATATCGGTTTATCGCCTTTGCCTTTTTCACCTTTGGTGAATTAGGAAGTGATGCTATTGACTTTCTCACTAGGGTCACTCGTGTTGCTCAAAGCAACACTCTTAGCCCCAATGTGCGCTCTTTTATTTTTCATAGATTGGGATTTGTTGTGAATAAAGGTGTAGGGGCGCAGTTGGTTGCTAGACTCCCAACCAACTTTATGTAAACTCTTAATCACTTATTGTTCCATTTACAAGTTTATATAAAAATCAAAGAATCTCAATTATGGTGTTTCCCTAAATTCTTCCTATAATTAAGGAAGTGCTAAGAGGTGGATTGAAAAATCTGTAAATTCGTTGTTGTTTTTTCGTTTTTAGGAATAATTCATAGAAAATAATCTTTTTCCTTATACATGTTAATATAAAATCCGCATGAAACTTCTGACCCAAAAAACCGCATGAAAAATAAATCTTAAATCACAAAAATATTTCTTAGATCGTGAAAAATAAATATTAGATTATGAAAAACAACTTTGAAATGGTGAAGAATAATTCTTAGATTGTGAATAGCAAGTCTAAAATCATGAAAAACAAGTTTGGGATTGTGAAAAACAAGTCTTAGATCGTGAACATCAAGTATCAATTTGCGAAAGAATAACTCTTGATCATGAATAACAACTTGGGATTGTGAAAACACGTCTTAGAGCGTGAAAAACAAGTCTTGTATCGTGAAAATAAGTCTTAGATCATGAATAATAATCTTAGATCGTAAAAATAAATCTTGAATCGTGAATATAAAAGTCTTAGATCATGAAAAACAAGTCTTGAATCGTGAATATCAAGTCTTAAATCGTAAAAACAAGTCTTAAGTGGGGGATTTATTAGCACATACTTGAAATCCTAGTTTCTATTTTCAAGTTACCTTAATTCGAGTTAACCCTAATTCGAATAGTATAGTGATTCACTTAATAGTTTTCGGGAATTATTAACACAAATTCGAAACCATAGTTACTGCTTTCGAGTTATCCTAATTCTAGTCCACCCTAATTCGAATAGTATACTCGCAACGTATATTCGTGATTCAGTTAGCATTCTTCGAGAATTAGCTACACATATTTGAAATCGTAGTTTTAGTTTTCAAATTAATTGTATAACATTTTGGGAATAATAACACATATTGGAATATGAAGTGGAGATATCTTCTATATATGGCAAATTGTTAGTGTGAAAATCTCGTTTTTATTGCCTTTTTTTCTTTTTATCATGTTTATACCAATATGAATATCTTGTTATCAAATCTAAATGATGTCATATATTAGTACAAAAATCTCATTTTTATTGCCTTACATTCATATCCTTAAAATAGGTTGCATAACCAATCTGAGATTGTGAAAAACATGTCATACAGTATGAATAACATCATGACCCCTTAAAACGAGGGTATGTAAATCTCATTTTTATTGCCTTACATTCATAATCTTCCTTAACAGAATGAATAACATCATGATTCATGACCCCTTAAAAATCTCATTTTATTGCCTTACATTCATAGTCTTCCTTCCTAGACCCAGATCTTTCTTTCTTTTTCCATGGCTGCAACTACTCATGACGGACCCCGGGGATCGACCGCCCTCCGGACAAACAAGATCGCTGGAAAAAAGGCCGATGTTGAACACCAAGATGGAAGCAAGCTCATGCACTTATATTTTTCTTTCGATCCATTTAATCTCATATATAACAAATACATAGCAACAGTACATTAGACCAATATATCCCTCAATTTATAACAAATCAGCAAACAAATAAACAAAAAGACCGATATTGAACGATCTAGGGTGATGATGCTAACACAAACAAACAAAAGAAAGAAAGCCTTTGTTACAAATCAAGAAGGTTGCAAGAACATTGCAATCGACCGATAAATACTTTTCTTTCGATGAGAGATTAACTCTAATTCAATTTATAAATTAACTTGCGCTTACTACAACTCAAACATCATATTCGCCTCATTTCATAAACTTCATGTTTCTCCAGTTCAGATCTGGACCAGAATCAAGGAGCAACACTCGAAACGGAAGTAACCAAAAAGGACGGGAGATGGGAAGAATAATCAACGTTGCAGTTATGTAGAAGAACGTAATGAGAGATGAGAGATATAAAACTGAGCTAGATTCGTGATATATTATGAATGATAAAATCCCTCAATTTATGGATGGGAGATCTATTTTTTTTTTGTCCCCATTTTATTTTCTTTTTTTAGGATTTAATCTCGGCCATTTATTTCAATATGATCCAACGCTCCATAATACCACTACTGTTTTACTATAATGTATTGTTTTAATAGAACCTAAATCTATCTATATATATGTGTGTGTATATATAATATAATTGCATATGAGAATATGTATAGATAATATTTTAAAACTGAAAAAATACGTCTTAAGATTTGATAAGATTTAATAATTAAAAGTTATTATATATAAATCTATAGTAAATATTAGATTAGAAAAATAGAATAAAAAATATTTAATTTATAATTAAGATCAAAATAGTGGAGTCAGTGAAACGTCGACACATAAGCAGGAGGAGAAAGAATAGTAGAGTTAGTTAGAGATTTCAAAATTCTTTTTGTTTAATATGCACGATATAGATTGTTTTGAGTCTATATATATACAAGGATAAAAGATTTGTCTATTCTATTCTTCAGATAATGATGGAACAAAATATAGTATATGTGGAATTATAAAATTTAGGTTATAGACTTGTGTAATTTATAAAAAAAAAACCTTATGGTTATCTTCTAAGATAATCTACTAAATCAAATATTTGTATAAAAAATATAGATAGGTATTGTTGATTGATTATATATGTCTACGTCCATGAGATTATGTTCATAAGACCATAACTATAGTCTAAATATTTTCTTACACTATTTTATGTTCATTTAACATGATCTTTTTAAAGATGGAGAAAATTCATTTTATATGGTTTCTGTTATGAATAATTGCAAAATTAGTGCAATTATCAAGTGCATTTATTTGGCTTGCATGTATTAGATCAAACGTCTAGAAAATCATATTCAAAGTTTAAAAATTGAGATGTATAATTAAGGTAAATAGTGTGTGAATTATTCACCTCCTTAACTCTTCTTCACTTTACATTTAAGATGGTGTAAATTAGTCAAGAATTAGGTGATCTCCTTAGCCTATAAATAGAGGCATTCTCCATTGTAAATTATACACACAAAAATAAGAGCAAGAATACATTTTCTAAGTTCTTGATCTCTCTCCTTTCTCTTAATATTAAAGTTATTTTTAAGTGGTTCTTTTGTAAAGATTAAGTCATCTTGTCTTAATCATCTCTGAATCAAGATTAAGGCACTTTGTCTTAGTCAATCCATAACACGTTATCAGCACGAAGAGTCTCTAATCACCACTTATCAAGAATCATCAAGGTATAAACTCTACTCCTTTATTAATACAACCATAATTATACAAGAGCTATTACAAAATAGATTTGAGAAGTATGGTCTGTAGTTGCCCACATATGGGATCTTCTACATCAGAAATTTGATTTTCTTTTTAGATCTAAAAATGATTTTATCAAAAATAGAAACAAGTTGTTAGATCTAAAACAAAATACAAACAAGATACTAGATTTACTTACCTCTTTTGGCTTATCGTTTCAAGCTCTCTTCAAGTACTTTTCTTGATTTCAATATGGATCTTTCCAAATCGAAATGATGATAATAAAAACGGCTATCATGATAAGAACAAGGCAAATGAAAAGCTCGGTTAAAAACCGATCGTTACTAGCTCTTAAACGACGATGAATCTCGTCGGAATCCATGGAAATATTTGAAAGAAAAATGGAAGAAGAGGTTGATAATGGAGGTGAGGAAGAAGAAGATAAGGATGAGTGAAAAGGGGGGATGAGTGGCTGTAATTATAGAGGGGTAAAAGAAGAATATCCGATACTAAAATTTCCGGCCATAAATATGCTTACATAATTTTACTTGCATTACCCTTATACTTTATGATGACTATTCCCTCTTTGATTACATGACAGACATATTGAAATGTTAAATTTAATGACATGATATACTTCTAATATATATGCCTATAATAACATGAAAGGATATTATGACATTACTTTGACAATTACTTGTTTCTTTAATCATATGATGAATTAATCCACCATCTTAATATATCTTAAAATTGGCATTGTTTGGCCAAATTAATGCTCTACTTATTGTACATTGTACATGTTTATTGGGCCGGATGAATTGTAGTCTTGAATTTCCATACAAATTGGGCCTAGATCATCATTCACTTGAATCACCACTTCAAATGCTTGCATTGATTTTCCTTTGTCGTTTCAGAGTCAAAGGCATGAATGCTTGAACGACAGTTTTTGCGGCATCAATACAGTCTTGAATTTCCTCATTTGTGTCTTTCCATCTTCCTCTCCTTCGTTTGTGCATCATTTGAAGGGTTGAAACGCCTGGCATCGTTTCTATAAATCCCTTTCGGTGGTTTTCACATCCATTGTCATCCCGCACTTCGATCTCTCGAAGGTAGACTAATTGGTAAGTTTGACCGTCGGCTGCCCACTGCCGACTTCTCTCTGGATGACGGCCGTCCAAAATACTTTCGACTACGACGACCGACAGGAAGAAGGTAACCGGTGGTACTGCTGCGGTGTCGTACTGTATACAGATAAGTGGTAACCCAAATTCATTTTGACATAAGTTTTATATTTCAATTTATGTGGTTTTGATTTGTGGAGTTCGTTGATTTCACTAATAGTTTGAAGAAAATCTAAGCTTGGAAGCTCCGATTCGTTAAGGAAAGCAAGTAGCAGGTTTTGTACAGTTTTCCCCTTTCAATTTACTGTAATATAATTTATGTAATTTCATATGTTGTCTTGTTTTTTATTGTTAAGAATTCGGATTGTTGGAGTAATACTTATAAAATGTGTTGATTTTGTCCTTTTTTATTGTTTAGAATTCAGATTGTAGGAGTAAGAATGTAAAATTATTTTAGTTAATAAAGGTTTTTATTCATAAATGGATGATGTAGTTTCATAATTTGATCATTTCAGTACAATGAAGAGATGTTTTTTAAGCATTTTTAGTTAGCAAAATTCTAATTCATCAAATGTAGCAACAAACTCTAATACTAATCTTAATTCTTATTCTTATTCACAAAAGAATGTCTTGCATTTGTTTCACAAAATCCGTTTCATCATTGGATTGAATGTTGATTCAATGCCACCTTGACCCCTCTTTTTCATAGACTTACATTTGTCTTTCAAACTTCCGTAGCCATTGATTGGCTTGAAATTGATTGCCCTAATTAATGCCCTACTTAATTCCTTCAATTACTTCAATTGACATTGTTTAATCACACAAGAATTTCTTAATCTTAATTCTTATTCTTATTCACACAAGAATGCCTTGCATTTATTTCACAAAATCCGTTTCATCAATGGATTGTAGGAGTAAGAATGTAAAATTATTATAGTTAATAAAGGTTTTCATTCATAAGTGGATGATGTAGTTTCATAATTTGATCATTTCAGTAAAATGAGGAGGTGTTTTTTAAGCATTTTTAGTTTACAAAATTCTAATTCACCAAATGTAGCAACAAACTCTAATCTTAATCTTAATTCTTATTCTTATTCACACAAGAATGTCTTGCATTTGTTTCACAAAATCTGTTTCATCAATGGATTGAATGTTGATTCAATGCCACCTTGACCCCTCTTTTTCATAGACTTACATTTGTCTTTCAAACTTCCATTGCCCATTGATTGGCTTGCAATTGATTGCCCTAATTAATATCCTACTTAATTCCTTCAATTCTTTCAATTGGTATTGTTTATTCACACAAGAATTTCTTAATCTTAATTCTTATTCTTATTCACACAAGAATGTGTTGCATTTGTTTCACAAAATCTGTTTCATCAATGGATTGAATGTTGATTCAATGCCACCTTGACCCCTCTTTTTCGCAGGCTTACATTTGTCTTTCAAACTTCCGTTGGCCATTGATTGACTTGTAATTAATTGCCCTAATTAAAACCCTACTTAATTCCTTCAATTCCTTCAATTGGCATTGTTTATTCACACAAGTATTTCTTAATCTTAATTCTTATTCTTATTCACACAAGAATGTCTTGCATTTGTTTCACAAAATCCGTTTCATCAATGGATTGAATGTTGATTCAATGCCACATTGACCCCTCTTTTTCGTAGGCTTACATTTGTCTTTCAAACTTCCGTTGGCCATTGATTGGCTTGCAATTGATTGCTCCATCAATATCTCCTTCAATTTTCCTTTCCATCCAAGCGTTACAAATGTAACTCTCACACAGAAACGGATGGTCTACCTCAGTCGTCTTCTTCTATGTTTAAATTTGCGTCTTCCACGTTGTTGAAATGTTCGCACCATATTTTTTGTGCATAGCTTAATAATTTACATCAAACACATAAGATATAAATAATGTTCAACGTATATATATGGGCACATACAACCTATCTATCTAATATACTATAATCTTAGGGATGCAAAATATACTAAATGTGATCCTAATACACATTAATTATATCTTAATTATGTAAAAGGCCCACATCTAATACTCAATCTAAAGAAAACTAATAATCAAAATCAATAGATTCTTATTTGTGCCAACCACCTAAGCCCAACAAAAAGAATAGGCACAATAGATAATTTCAAATTATCTTTGAGCAATTTTTCTGTATGGTGGAGAAAAACTTATTTGTATTCTTGCGCCACCATATGCATGAGAGTCTTAAGACCGAATATATGTTCCTGTTAGATCCATTGGAATTATGGAATAAAATTTAAATGAACGATATGAACATCAAAAGGATGTCTTAATCCCACAAGTAAAGCATCAATGGGACAATTTAAGGTTCCAAGACTTTAAATGCATAGGTGATTATACTAGTGTTATGTACAGAATCACCACTATGCTAAAACTATATGGTGGAGAAAAAAACACAAGCACAAATATTGGAGAAGACATACTCCACCATGCATATGTCTAATATGTTGTTGCAACAACAATATAGAAACCAGAATTTTGAGAAATACTCTGACTTGTTTAGAGTATTATTGGTGGCTGAAAAGAATAACAAGATACTAATGATAAATCATAATATGATGCCTAGTGGCTCAATGGCTCCTCCCGGGGCTTACGTTGTTGACAACGAATTCCAATATGGGAATGCCAATGCGTATGGCCAACAGAAACGATACGGTGGTGGTCGTGTTCATGGCCATGGTCGTGGCCATGATGGTTGAGGTGGTCGAGGAAATCGTGGAGGCCGTGGAGGCCGTGGTGGTCGTGGAGGCTGTGGAGTTCATGGTAATCATGGTCAAGACCACTACGAATATCATTGTAACCAGAAATTCAAGGGGAATGGAAAGCAAAAGGTTCAAATGGGTCATGAAGGAACCTCCCATAAATTAAAATCCACTTGTTACAAGTGTGGCACGCCTGGTCATTGAGCAAGAGAATTCCATGTTTCTCCACACCTGGTAAAGTTGCACCAAGATGAGATGAACAAAGAAAAGGCCATGGAGACCAACTTCATTGAAAGTACGGACGTGCTTAAAATGTCCAATCAAGATATTAATCAATATCTCGACCTTGAGCATGTTGATGAATTTACCACAAATGTGTAATACTTTATTTCCTTGCACCATGTTTTTCTTTCTTCATTTCTGTATTTTTTTCCTCAAAGTTTTTGTAATATTTAGTAACCTATGTGTAATATATATGAAGTTTTTTTTACTACTTGACCACCATTTTCTATATTTATCTTAGAGGGGATGAACTCATCCAAAATGACACTCGATGGAAGGAGTTATATCTTCTAGACTGCGCAACGACGCACACCATCTTGAGATACAATGAGTACTTTACTTACTTGAAAGCCTATGTGGGCAATGTCACCACAATATCGGGTGCATTCAAACTTATAGAAGGTCGTGGAATAGCCATTGTTATACTCCCAAGAGGAACTAAATTTATCACAAATGACGCACTATATTCGAGTAAATCTTGAAGAAAGATATTGAGCTTCAAGGATGTGTGTCATAATGGATTTCATATGGAAATCATGAATGAAAATGAGAAAGAATAAATGTGCATCATAAGATATGAATCTGGTCGAAAGCAGATCCTTAAAGGATGCCAGGACATACCTTCGGATTATATTATACATATATTTATCCGCGTGAGGTTAATGAAACAATAAATAAGAGGTCATTTGACCAAAATGCTTTCACCTTGTGGCATGACCGTTTGGGTCATCCAGAGTCGGCAATGATGCATAAAATCATAAAGGACTCACTCGTACACCCATTAAAGGACATTAAGCTCCTATCGTCCAGTGACTTCAATTTCAGCGCTTGCTCACTTGGAAAATTGATTATAAGACCTTCCAAAAACAAATTAGCAAGTGAGGAACCTGCATTTTTGGAAAGAATCCAAGGGGATATATGTGGACCAATTGCTCCACCTTGTGGACCATTTCGATATTTTATGGTGCTAATTGATGCATCCACACGTTGGTCATATGTAAGCATGTTGTCAACAAGAAATGTTGCATTTGCTAAGCTACTTGCTCAAATAATCCGATTACGGGAACAGTTCTCAGATTATACAATAAAGAAAATTCTTCTTGATACTGAAGGCGAATTAACATCTCAAACCTTCAATGACTATTGTATGTCAATTAGGATTGATGTAGAGCATCCAGTAGCTCACGTTCACACACAAAATGGTCTGGCTGAATCCTTGATAAAGAGATTACAATTAATTGCCAAACCATTACTAATGAAATCGATATTATTAATGTCATCATGGGAACATGCTATATTGCATGCAACAACTTTGGTTCGGCTAAGACCAAGTGCAAACCATGAATATTCCCCACTGCAATTAGTACATGGTAAGGAAAAAAATCTCACATCTAAAGGTATTGGGATGTGTTGTTTATGTTCCTATTGCTCCACCTTTTCGTACAAAGATGGGTCCTCAAAGAAGACTGGGAATTTATGTTGGTTTTGAATCTCCCTCGATCATTAAATATCTCGAACCAACAAGGTGATTTATTTACAGCAAGGTTTGCTGATTGCTACTTTGATGAAACTATATTCCGTGAGTTAGGGGGAGAAAATACTGGTGTGAATACATATGGAAAAGAACTCACATGGAATGCAATAGCATTATCTCACCTTGACCCGAGAACAAAGATGTGTGAACAAGAAATACAACAGATCATTCATTTGCAAAATGTTGCAAATCAATTACCAGATGCATTCATCGACTCAAAGAAAGTGACTAAATCGCATACACCTGGAGCAAATGCACCTGAAAGAATTGAAATACCCGTCGGACAGCCAGAGGCTTCCATTGCAAATGAGTCTACAACACGTCGGAAGCGTGGTAGGCCACCGGGTTTAAAGGACTTGAAACCAAGAAAATCAAAGAACCCTAAGGGTATAGTAGAAAATGTCACAATAGCTTATGAGAAAGATGGTGAAGAAAAGGAGATTGAAAATGAAATGATCTTATAAGGAAATGACATCCTAGATAATGATCGAAAAATCGACAATTCTGATATTTTCATAAACTATGTATACGCAGGTATACAATGGAATAGGAAAGATGTCATTGTTGATGCTATATTCGCCTACTCTATAGCTATAGATGTTGTGTTCGAAGATCAGGACATTGATCCAAAATCGATTGATGAATATCGTCAAAGGAATGATTGTTCAAAATGGAAAGCTGCCATACGGGCGGAACTAAGATCGCTTAAGAAGCGAGAAGTTTTGGCCCTGTGGTCCATACACAAAAGGGCGTAAAGCCCGTGGGTTATAAATGGATTTTCGTGAGAAAACGAAATGAGAATAATGAAGTTGTCAGATTTAAGGCAAGACTTGTTTCCCAAGGTTTCTCTCAAATTCCTGGAATGATGAAACATACTCTCCTGTGGTTGATTCTACTACATTGAGATTTCTCATTGGCATGAATGTTTTTGAGAAATTACATATGCCTTTTATGGACGTTGTGACTGCATACTTATATGGGTCACTTGATACAAATATCTATAAGAGAGTTTGAGAAGGAATAAAATGGCATGATAACTCTAAACCTTGCGGATTATTCTCTATAAAGCTAAGGAGGTCGTTGTTTGGATTAAAACAATCTGGACGCATGTGGTACAACCGTCTTAAAGAATATCTTTTGAAGGAAGGGTATAAGAACGATGCCATATGCCCATGTGTTTTCATCAAGCGATCCAAAAATGGATTTGCCATCATATCAGTCTATGTTGATGACTTGAGCATTGTTGGAACTTCTCATGAAATTCAAGAGACTGCGGAATATTTGATGAAAGAATTCGAGATGAAAGATCTCGGTAAAACTAAGTTTTTCCTTGGTTTATAAATTGAGCATTTGGATGGTGGGATATTTGTCCATTAGTCTAATTACACTGAAAAGATATTGAGGAGATTCAATATGGATAAAGCACATCCCTTGAGCTCTCCCATGGATGTTCGATTCCTTAATGTTAATGAGGATCAGTTTCGCCCTAGAGAAGAAGACAAAGAAGTTCTCGGTCCTGAAGTACCATATCTAAGTGTTATCGGTGCTTTGATGTATTTAACCAACAATACAAGACCAGATAATGCTTTTATAGTAAATTTCTTCTCAGATTTAGTTCTACTCCTACAAGGAGACATTGGAATGAGATCAAACACATATTTCACTATCTTCGAGGCACACATGATTTGGGATTGTTCTACCATATCCAAAGAAATGCCATCCTTGCTGGATATGCAGATGCAGGTTACTTATCCATGTGTGCTCTTGGACTGTCTGTGATTTGAATTCCCCATTTATGGGGATATACCATTTATATTATTCACATTTTAACAAAAAAAAAATGGTTATGTGTTCACATATGGAGGCACAGCCATATCATGGAGATCGAATAAGCAAATAGTGACATCAACATCATCAAATCAAGCGGAGCTGATTGCATTGTATGAGAGAGGGAGAGAGTGTGTGGCATTAAGAGAAATGATCACATTCATCCAGAAAGAATGTGGAATGAGGCTCGTCACCTATGGGCCCACAGTATTATATGAAGACAGCTCAGCATGCATTGCTCAGATGAAGAAGGGCTACATCAAGGGAGATCGCACAAAACATATTTTATCCAAATTCTTCTCTACTCATGAACTAGATGAAGCTGGAGAAATCAACATTCAACAGATCCGATCAAATGATAATTTGGCTGATATGTTCACGAAGTCATTAAACCCCAAGTAGTTTACTGAGCTAGTATCCAAGATTGGAATGTGCAGCCTCAAAGACATTTGTTGATTTCAGGGGGAGCATCATACGCGTTGCACTCTCTTTCCCTTCGGTTAAGCTTTTATCCCACAAGGTTTTGCTTGACAAGGTTTTTAATGAGGCAGCACCGAGGTGTATAATGGGATTCATAGTTGTACTCCTTTTCCTTCGATCAGGTTTTTTTATCCCACTAGGTTTTTCCTGACAAGGTTTTAACGAGGCAACATACATTCATATCTCACATCAGTTCGAAGGTGAATATTTGAGGGGGGAGGGGGGGGGTGTTATGAATAATTGCAAAATTAGTGCAATTATCAAGTGCATTTATTTGTCTTGCATGAATTAGATCAAACGTCTAGAAGATCATTTTCAAAGTTTGAAAAATAAGATGTATAATTAAGGTAAATAGTGTGTCAATTATTCACCTTCTTGACTCTTCTTCACTTTATATTTAAGATGGTGTAAATTAGTCAAGAATTAGGTGATCTCCTTAGCCTATAAATAGAGACATTCTCCATTGTAAATTACACACACAAAAATAAGAGCAAGAATACCTTTTCTAAGTTCTTGATCTCTCTCCATTAATATTAACTTTTTAAGTGATTCTTTTGCAAAGATTAAGTTATCTTGTCTTAATCATCTCTCAATCAAAATTAAGACAATTTATCTTAATTAATTCAAAACAATTTCTTTATTGTTTTATGTCTTTCAGTATACATATGGACATGGGTTAAACTTTGTCTATTATAATCTCTAGATTATGATGGACTATAACATATATATGGAATTTGAAAAACATATATTGTAGACTTATTTATAAAACTGTACGATTGCCTCCTAAGATAACCACCAAAATCAAATACATGTATAAAAACATAGATTGGAGTTTATGTTTTTTTATTGTTTTTTCTTGTCTCCGGGATGGAACCATTATGGTATATGTGGAATTTGAAAACTTATATTGGAGATTTGTAGTTTATAAAATCAACTGTTGCCTTCTAAGATAAATAAAAAAACATAGATAACAATTTATAAGGACCGGATAGTATATCTTCTTAAAATTGAAATTATACAGTTTTTAATTTGCAGTTTGATCCGGTTTATATGAGAATTGACGTTAAAATAAGAAATAAGAATACATCCTAGTTATCAGATTTTCTAAATCTAATAGTTAGAATCGATCACGTGGTCAACAGTCAAATTCATGGTCAAAGATCAACAGACCATGCCAGCCAATGGCGGTTAATGCCGACCACTATCGGTCAACAGTTGGTGTATTAGCAGTGCATGATTTCTTTGCTTTAATACATGGTAGGTGTGTTAGCATTAGTGCATGATTTCTTTAATATAGTGCATAATTTATGTGCATTAGTGCATGGTTGGTGTTGGCATTAGTGCATGGTTGGTGTTGCCATTAGTGCATGGTTTATGAGTATTGGTGCATGAGTTTTACTATTACACGAGTTTTACAGTAAATTGCATGAGTTTTACCGTAAAATACATAAGTTTTGTGATAAAGGGCATGGTTTATATGCATTAGTGCATGATTTCTATGCATTATTGCACATTCAATATTCAATGATAATTGTCAATGCGGTCAATATCGGTCAATGCCCAGTCAACGGCCGTTAATGGCTGATCAGTGACGGTCAACACCGACAAACTGAATGGTACATGTTCATTCTCATTTCTCATTGTAAAGTTTATTCTCTTGATGTTTTTCCTTAATATTATAATAATAATAGTATTTTCATAGAACCAGTAGGACTTAGGAGTAATCATGTTACATAATATATAAAATGTATTATATAAAGCGTAAACTCTTGTGTTGACCAGGTCTGAGTCGGACCAGAGTGATCCAAAAATTATTAATATATTTATATAATTTTTTTCAAAAAAGTAAAGTATGAAATTCTCAAAATTCTAGAACAATAATACGCACACTTTTATTTTCAATTTTCTCTTCCAGAGTGGGAGGCGTTTTCTCAATTCTCACTTCTTAGTTTCTTCCATTCCGTAACAGACTGGCTAATGTTCGTATATTTCGATTGCTCGCCCTTGTCATTGTGTCACTGTCATCGTTAGATATCTTTTGATATCAGTATCAAACGAGTCATAAGACATCCCAAACCATTTCAGATTTTCTAAATTATTCTTTACGAATTCGCTTTTGGTATCTTGTCCAAGCGGCCAATCTACAATTGTTTTTAAAAAACGTTAAAATAACATATATTATGAGTTACAACGACAGTAATGGGTTCAAATCAGAATAAGTGGAACCTCACTTATACTCATCTTAGTATGTGGAGCAAGAAATGTTATATAATCGATTCATTAAACGCTCTGTAATAAGAGAATTCGTCATTACATATATGGAATATAATATTATTATTTCCTTTTTTTGGTAGAATAATATATTATTATATATTTAGGTAAAGGAAGGATTATACTCTCACAAACATATATCTGTACATATTATAAAGGGTCCGAATCTGGTGATAATAAATCACTAAATAATAAAAAAAAAATGAATCTGGGCCGTTAATTTGTGCTTGATCTAACGGCCGGGGACGCGCACATGTCCACGCTAGCAATCCCGGCTACAGTCCATGCACCATGTGTTCAAAATATGTTCATCAACTGTGGTCTATATGTTCACTATTATTGAGATGAATGTTCATCAAACATTTAGGGTTAATGTTCATCAGTGTTGAGCTATATGTTCATCAATTTAATACTAAATGTTCACCAATGTACTGAAAGACGTTCACCAACAAAATCAGGAGGAAGAAAAAAGCGGAATGGAAAAGGGAAAAAAATGCTTCCTCCACGCGCGCAGTACCGGCCGTTAGATCGTGGACAGCTGGCAATAAATCAACGGCTGAGATTCATTCTTTTTTATTACCTTATGAATATATTATTACCCGATACTTTTCCTATTATAAAAGCGTCAACAATAGCTTTATATTATTATTTTACTGTCTCCGTCTATTTTTTATTTTTTACTTTTCTTTTCCGCTGTCTCATTTTTATATTATTATTTCACTCCCTCCGTCCCTTTTTTATCTAATTGAAAGTGGAGAATAAAATAATAATATAAAAACTACTGTTACGGAAAGTGGGAAGATAAAAATGGTATACTGGAAAGGAAATTGGAAAGATAAAAAATGGGACGGAGGGAGTAAAATACTAATATACAAATGTGACACCGGAAAAAGAAAGCGGAAAGATAAAAAAGGGCGGAGGAAATAAAATAATAATATAAAAACTACTGTTCGTAAGGTTTTCGTGCTCCTTTTTTTATCTTTCCACTTCCCTTTTCTGGTATCCCATTTTTATATTACTATTTCACTCCATATGTCCCATAATATAGTTCTCATTGTTATTTTGACGCTATTCACGACCGAAGTTCATTTCCTTTTTTCTTGTTAATGTGTAAGGAAAAATAAAGTCGTGCGGGGTCTTGTTTGATTCGTCTCCATGAGTAATTTAATAATATAATTTTTCTATAATTTACACTAATATACAATGATAGATATTAGCGATACAAACCGTGTATCGTCAAGTGTGTAGAAACAAATGGGAACTACATTATGGGACGAAATGAGTATTAGGAGAGGAGAATTTGTACTGTATAGAGTGAAAGTGTATTGAAAGTTAAAAATAATGGTCGAAAAGTAGTTTCTATAAATGAAAAGTGGAAAGATAAAAATGGAACACCGAGAAAGTAAAGTGAGAAGAAAAAAAAGGGACGGAAGGAGTAAAATAATAACACAAAGGTAGGAAAGCGGAAAGATCAAAAAGGGACAGAGGGAGTCAAATAATAATATAAAAATGTGACACCGGAAAAGAAAAGTGGAAAGATAAAAAGTGACGGAGAGAATAAAATAATAATTTAATAATCTTCATTCAATACTCAATTATTACTTTTTCTCTTTATCTCTTTGCTTTACAATTATTACTCTTCACTTTTTCCTTAAAACTCGTGTATTTAGTCAAAAGGAAAAATAAAATAAGGATGGAGGGAGTACTTCAATCAATTGGTCCAGCAAATAAGAATCAATTAAGATACATGCTTTCAGGTTGTAATCTAAACTATTTATTAAACAAACATAACTTACATTATACACTACATAATGATTACAGTTCTCTCTACAGTTACAGATAGTTGAGTAATTGCAAATTCCTGATTATTGAAATTAGGTTAATGCAGGGAAACAACAAGCCTACAAAATGCTATATGCTACCTTACACCATAAAAACCTTACTTAAAAAGTGGTCACATATCAACCATCAGAACTATTTAAAAAGTAATTAATTTATCAATCCTTGAAACCAAATAGTTCGTTCACGCCACTTTTAAGACCATAAATGGCATAAGAATCTGAAGGGAAATAAAAATCCTAAAGTATTCTAATGCAGGAAAGAAGAAAAGAAAAAAGTTAAAAGAGTTTTTTATGAAGATAGTATACTCAGTTATTTACAATCTTAAAGTATTTCAGGTCTTTTACTTTGTCAGTTACCTATGAAGATTGGTGAAGCGTCTCTTTTTTAAAACTAATAGTGTCGTGAGCTTGATACAAGCTACCATCTCAAAACTTTAGTAAGAATTTCTGAACGTTTTTTTATATGCAACAAATCTTGTGTATAAGACCTATGTGATAGACCAAACATGAGGTAATTTCGTTTTTATTTTGCAGGTCCCTACTCATGTTCAAAATCTTTTCTCCATTTATGGAGTACAAAGTTATCCAGAGAGAGACATAAATGTTGAAGAAAATAAGAGCATCAAGATGATGTTTTCATATTCTCAATACGATCATTTGTTATACATGTACTATACCTAGAAACTGTGCTCAACCGAGAGAGCTTATAGCCCTATATAGGTTCTACCATCACGAGTTAGAGAGCTATATATCCAAGTATATATATGTCCAAGTGTACACTAAAAACTTACTAAATTAGTGTTACTAATATCTTATAATGACATGTATTTTACAACAAAAAAAATAACTAAATTATATCTTACTATCCGACTAATAGAGTAAACAATACAAGTCCACGTGCTTCGCACACGGGTCACCCCTAGTTCATATAAAAAAACATAGATTACAACAACACACAATAAAGTATAGTGCATCCCCGCATACCATCATTTAAAAGCCCAAAAACATACTCTGGAAAAGTATGTAGACATGTTTCATTTCCATTTACATTTTCAAAAAAATGAAGAAGAAAAATCCTAAATTCGACCCGAATGTAACCAGTTATTATAAGATTCTACCTAAGTGTACTTAATTACAACCCATAACATGAATTGAAGACATAGTACTTTGATCCGATATGTCACTTTCTTTGTAGTTCTGTCTCGTTATATTTAGGCTCCGTTCGGCAACACTTAGATGAATTTTTTTTCCATCTAGATGGAAAATGGTAGATGAAAAAAAATAGATGGAATGGTAGATGAAATAAGGGTAGATGGAATTTAAGGTAGATGGAATTTTTTTTCATCTAGGTATTAGGAGATGGAAAATTTAAGAGAAATTAGATGGAAGTAGATGGAATTTGTAAAAGGTAGATGGAAATTTCTGTAGATGGAATTTAGCTCAAAAAAGGGCGTTCGGTATGACCTAGATGAAAAAGTTGAAATTTCAGCTACTTTAATCTACTTCCATCTACTTTCATCTGATTTTAAGCATTGCCGAACGGAGCCTTAGAGGCCCTCTATAAAAATTATTAGAATTTATTAAAAAGTCGTTTCTTCTAGTTAAAGAAATATATTATAATTTATACTTTTTAGTCGAATAATGTAATATTGAAGTGATAAAAAGTTGTACAAATTTATAATTTGTTAAAATGGATTCAATTGAACACATGAAAAAATTAATATAAATATAATATATGTAATTTTCACCATGGAATAGTATTTTAACTTTTACATAATTTTCTTCTTACATATATGCAAACAAAGTAATAAATATTTTATAAGAAAAATAGTTTACATGATATACATTTTTATTTAATTATGTCCATTCTTAGAACTAAAAGATTTTCTCTTGCACTATCTTCCTAACAAAATATAACGTTGCCTAATTCATTGTTTACTCTTTTACAGAGAATGGGTCGATGGTCATTCCTTCCTCTCTCGACACCGCCATAAGTAGTTTAAGATAATAGTACAAATAAAGATAGTTAGTGTCAAGTAAAGGTAGAGGGAGCCTAGTATAAAACAAATGAAATGTTTCAAGTAAAGGTAGAGAGGAAGGTCTGGTATAAAAAACAAAAAATGAAATTATTTTTGCTGACACAATCTATTGAAACTATGATCTTTTAGTACTTGATAAGAGATTTACCACCTAAATTATATGAGAACTGTGATATGATAAACCATTTCTAAAAGATATGGGCCCCATATAAATGGGATCCTGTGCGGTAGGGTCACCTTGCACATATTAATTTACAGCCCTAAATACTTGATACATGAAAAAAAAATTCAAGTTTTTTCCTAATAATATAAGAAGATAGTACATAATTTTAATTTTTTTTTCTAATTTCAAGAGCTCTTGAATTCTTAAAAATGAACTCTTGGATAATGTATGAAAACAATATCTCTCCTCGTAGCACTCATTCCTAATTATCGATCAGACAATCTATCATATTTTAAATTTATTTTTACTCTTTAATATGAAAAACTACAAAATTAATTTGGCCAAAATAACTATTAACTAGTCAATAACCACGATAATAGCTGGGCGTAATTCATGGTTGCGACCATTTCAGAATTCATAGCTCATATGTGGTTAATACTTAGTCTTAACATTTTTTTAGTAATTCTAAACATAAATCATGTGGTTCTTTCTATTCATCATAAACGTGTGTGGTTATCCATCCACCCATTTCTTTCTCAACAAGTACGTAACTCCAGTATAAATAATACCCTCTACCTCCTTCAAAATTCATCAACCCAACAAATAAAAATAAACATAAAACTTGAGAAAAATAAACATGGCAACAAAAACCAAAAACCTAATTCCTCTTCTATTGCTTCTTATTATCAACGCATTTGTTTTTTCCTCCATCAACGCTGCTGAGGCCCCCGCCAAGGAAGAGCCAGCTGCAGAGAAGAAGCCGGCAGCCGAGGAGGCGTCGGCACCCGAGGAGGCATCAGCACCCGGAAAGGCACCGGCTGCTGCCGGTGGTGCTATTGATATCACCACACTCGGAGCTAAACCCGGCGCTGACGCAGCTCCGGTAATTAATTCCTGGATATTATTTTATAAGTGAACTCGATCCAAATGAAATGCATCAATGGAGTTTAGTTTCTGGTCTGAAAGTGAACTCGATTGATGCATCAGTAGAGTTTAGCTTTATTGGAAAGCACAAGCTGAACTCGACGCATATGAAATGCATCGAGTTTATGTACTGAAACTTTCGAAATATACTAAATGTGCTAAATTTTAACCTCATATCTTAGAAAAACTGGAGTGTGCGTAGATGCGCCTGGTGTTTTGTGATTAATTGTGTTTGATTGATAAATGAAGGCAATGAACAAAGCATGGGAACAAGCATGTGCATGTGAAACACCATCAACTATAGTTGTGCCGAAGGGCAACTATTCGTTATCATGCTTATCATTTCTTGGCCCATGCAAAGCTCCGATCACCATCGAGGTCGCCGGAAACTTCGAAGCTCCCAAGACCATGGCTGAATTGAAGGGATCTGACACGTGGATTAAGTTCGAGAGAATCGGAAAGTTGAGCATCGTAGCCAAGGACGGCGGCGGTGTCTTCGATGGTAACGGCGAAGATGGATGGAAGAATAACCGTTGCGAGTCCACCGGTGTCTGTGAAACCCTACCTTACGTACGTGCATGTTCCATTCATTATATTTTATAAATTAACCCATATGATATACACACTACAAAGTGCATTAGAAAGTGGTCCGTTATAGATTTGTGTGGTCGACTATAATCATCTACTAAGGATATCTGGACGGATGTTTTTCGTCCCCAATTCCGAAGAAGGAAAAAAAGTCGTCCACAAATCCGTAAAGTAGATGAAAAAAGTCATTCACAAACCTAATAAACTTTATTACGGTGTGCTGCACATGTAAATACATATTCTAACGATACATGCATTCATGCAGAACTTTAGGTTTTTCTACATAAACGACTCGACACTTGACGGAATAACGTCGTTAGATAGCAGGCAATTCCACTTCAACTTGATCAACGTCTACAACTTCACTATCCAAAACTTGAAGATCATAGCACCCGGTGATGCACGTAACACTGACGGAATCCACATCGGTCGTTCAGTAGGGGTTAAGATCGTCGACACCTCAATCAAGACCGGAGATGACTGTATCTCCATCGGAGATGGAACCAAGAACCTCACCGTTGAGAAGGTCACATGCGGCCCTGGCCACGGTATCAGTATCGGAAGTCTCGGACGTTATGACCACGAGGACAACGTTGAAGGCATTGTCGTGTCACAATGCACCTTCACCAACACTGATAACGGTGTCAGAATCAAGAGTTGGCTCAACTCCAAACCCGTTGAAGTTAGAGACGTCCGTTTCGAGGAGATCACCATGGAAAACGTCACTTACCCTATTCTCATCGATGAGGCTTACTGCCCTGCTGCCCATTGCGACGCCTCGGTACGTACATTCACATATGCCCTAACTTTGAGAGGCGGATCCAGGAGGTATGGAGTCCCTGACCAGCTCTCCCCTGGATCCAATATATTTTTAATGACCCATTTCATGAATTCCTGGATACACAACTGTAGCGACTTCTTCTTATCAAAACTAAATTCTGGACTTATGTAGAGTACATACCCCCTGGACCCAAGGGGTACAGAGTTCCTGCACACCTCTTCCCTTGATCCAATATTTTTCTTAATGACCCATTTCATGAATTCCTGGATTCGTCACTGTAGCGACTTCTTCTAATCGAAACTAATCTCTGGATTTATTGTAGATTCCTTCTAAGGTGAAGATTGGAAATGTACACTTCAAGAACATCAAGGGAACCGCGGCAGACCCATCAGTGATGAGATTTGTGTGCAGTACGGCACTACCATGCGAGAACATTCATCTAGAGGACATTGATCTAAAGTACAGCGGACGATTGGGGCCGACAGTGTCCGAGTGCTGTAACGTCAAGCCAGTGTCCACTGGTACAGTCAACCCACCAGCTTGTGCCGCGGCGACTACAGAGGCTGAGGCTTCAGATCATATAACCGCCGGACTCAAGTTCGTCAAAGCCGCCGCAGCTAAAGCCTAATATGAATTTTGAGATTTTCATTAGGGTAGCCATTAGGATGCTCTACAATATTATTGAATCGGGAAATGGAATCTTTAGTATTAGTATTTTATTTTGGTGTTTTGTATAAGAGTTTTGTTGAGGAATATAACTACAGATGCGTTGATTTTTGACTACGTGGTTTCAGGGGCGTAGCTCCTACATCTTCATCTATAGGAGATAAAAATTTCCGAATTTACTGAAATTTTTTTCAAACTGTTCAATTTTCCAATTTTTTTTCCGTATAGACACTCCCAAAATATTTGATCAAAATGTAGATTATGTGGGAGAGCCGCCGTTTCAAACGGTGCTTTTTGTGAAGGTGAAAATAAATAAATTATGTGTGAGACCTCATTCGAAACGACGTCTCACACACGTGTACTTACAAAAAAGTTAAATTCTTATGTGGATGTTTTTTTATCACTGTGTATATATGAGCCAACCTTCTACATTGCAAATTGCCTATTTTATTTTCATCTTTATATAATTATAAGATTAAAATTATTTATTATATATTTTTAATAAATTTATATATTAGCATAATTATAAATTATGAAAAATATAAAATCTAACACATAAAATTTATTTAATTTATAAAATATCAAATTTATACATCATTCTCATTCATCCTAATCCTAATATTCTAACTCTCATATTCATCCTCATCCTCATCCTCATCCTCATCTATTAAAAATGTTCATTTACCCATACTCATCTACCAATGGTTAAAGGTGTGAGATAGTTTTTCTCATGCTTAAAACCATTCCTAAAACATGGGAAGGAAAAATAGTGTGGGTAAATTTAAATTAGTACCTATAACAAAAAAAGAAACTTGTTGATAGATGTATACCAACGTAAAGGACCATAGGAATAATCTCCACCAATTTATTTTGAATTTATCTGAATTTTCCTTCAGTGTTTTCGAGAGGGAGTTTGAAAATATTTCCAATGATTTCAATAATTGAGTTTTCCTAAGCAATTTTGATTAAAAGAACCTAGAACATTCTCCAACTTCAATCTAGAGAAGCTCAAATTCTTATGCTTTTCAAATCATTATTCCTCTGAATTTGAAGTCATCAATCTTGTTAATTTGTTAGACCTCAAAGGTCTTGATCCTAGAAATTCATTTTCATATGCATTTCTGTTGCAAACATCTGCGAAGGTATGGACGCTCACATTTTCTCAAGCTTGTTGAACTCGTCCAAGAACCAATGATATCCAAGAATCACCACCATTGCCGTAACTCTCTAATTCATATGGATTGCACACGTCCATGGTGAATGGGGAAACAACATTCAACCAGGACATTCATCTAGATATACCAAAGGTAGAATTGCATTTCTTACCAATAGCCTCTGACAATGGACAACACATGTTCGATGAAATGCCAATAAGTCTTTCATGTGAGTTCAAGTCATTGGAGGTAACTTTTGTTCCTCTAAATTCAGCATCTGATATTAAATGTGTGAACTTGGGCAAAGTTGCTAACAAATTCGTTCAATTAGCTAAATTCCGTATAGATGAGAGTAGGAAAATTTCAATGAAGATATGGAAAGATTTCCATTCACATTTTGTATTCCTTCACCTGGTTGAGAAACAAGTGGTTGATGGTGATGATCATGTAGAGTGCTAACTGTTCTTAGATGTGATTTCGGGTTAATCAACTCAACTAATTCATTCGTCTTTGATCCAGGATAACTATTTGAGTTGTCATGTACTATAAGGATGCCAAGTTTGGTTGTACTAGTATTTGATGAGGGAATTTCTAGTTGATTGGTGTTCTCTATAGGGTTGTGTATAAAATTTAAGTCTTTGTGTTGCTATGACGGAGATCTCAGATTGCTCAATATTAGATGCTCTAGGTCATAGCTTGTTGGTGGAATATTGTTGATATATTGCTAGAAACTGGTTTAGGAGTGTGTGCAACTGCTGCTAAAATTGTTGTAGAGTTATTCTCGAAATATAGTTACACTACATGATTGTTGTGCTACATTTCTACTGCTAGTACTCTTACTAAACATGATGGAGAATGTTGGTGAACCAATGGAGTGATATGTGGGTTGTTAATTGATGCTTACCATATTGCGATTAGATAAGTTGACTAAATGGTGGGTAGTAACTGCACTTTATACTCTTGTCATTGTTGGTGAGATTGTATTAGTTTGTTATAATCTCAAATTCATAAGCCTTGAGGTAAAGGCTTTCTGAGGAAGGGAGTATTATCATGTGCCAATATCATATAAATAGGGGATAAGAATATAATTGGGTAGTTGTGTTAAAAATGATAAACCAATTTTACTTTGTTCTGTGTTCAATTCATGTGTTATTCCTCTAGATCATTTCTAGGACACGGATAACTATAGGGATAATTCATTCTTTCCAATTTCTTTGTAGAAATTCAATGAAAAATTGGCGTTTCCATTATTGATCTAATACCCTAGGTTTGGTACTCGATCCTTGTGCAATATTTCTGCTTTGAACTTAATGACTTTCTAATTTTCTGCTAACATATATGAAACGATATATGATACCAGTACAACAATGGTGCTAAATTGTCTTAGTTTTATGCACGTCTTGATAGTCTTTTCCATATATGTATACAGAAAAAAGTGTATGTTAGCTTGTAATTTGATTATTGTATTTGTCTTAATATTAGATGGTCTAGTAGTAGCTATGTGGTAAGGCTGTTATTATCATATTTTTCATTCTCTAGATAACATATTTAATTGGATGTAATTATATTGCAAGCTCTTGATGCATGATATTACAATCCACAAAGTAATGAGATTTCAAAGAAAATCAATAAAGTGAGTGTAGCTGTCAAGGATAACAAAGAGACCAAGAAGTAGAGAAGAAAAAATCTAACATGGATACGACAAAGCACTTGAGTTCGTTAAAAATGGAATTGGTAAGTGAACAAAACTATGTATTCAGGTACTTGTTCACGGTCTTAGGTATCATTTTGGGGGTGTCATCTGTAAGTTAAGTAAGAATTTTCTTATGGTTGTAAGCCAATCCAAGCATCCTTTTAGTTTTCTCTATACTTTGACATATCATTGACTAAATATAGCTTTATACTCTATATACAGTGTTGTACGCATAATATAAATAAAGAATGGAGGGGGAAACTACCTTAAGTTTACATGAATACTAATGAAAATAATTCATGAGTAAAGGAGCAACTCCTCATTAATTTTGTTTTCTATTTAATGTCAATTTTATTAGTGCTATAGATTGAATCAGACTCAGTATCATGAAGTAGTTAGCGCACCTCAGTTTCGTTGGTATATATGTAATTTTTATATTCTAGCTCTCTTGAATTCAAAATATTGTATGTTTATATGAATAAGGAGCCGGTGTGAAGTGCCCTTATGGTGTGAAGTGCGAAGTTTCTCGGGTACACATATAACACGCTAATGTTCACATATAACACGCAATCGTTCAATTCTAAGAGGATAAAAAAAATCACCCAGAAAACGTAAAAAATAAAAGAAAAAAAGTTCACCATTAATTACAAAAATATCACCGCGTGAATTCATTAAAAAACATCTTTTAATCTCAGCACTCCATTTTCTAATCTAATGGCTCAACATTTTTCACATTTCACACCATAAAGGGCACCTCACACTGAAACCCACCTCATGTTTATATATATAATATCTTTTCATATGTTGCATATGTTCCTCTCCTTATCCTAAGAGTTTATTCAAGGAAAGAAGCTATAATCATGCATCTCTGTATCTCAGTGAAACCTGGAAGCATGATTTTGCAAAAAGGTTAGTTATACTATCTTTTAAACTTTTGTCTTATACTTAACAATAAAATTGTATTAAACTTTTCGACACATGGTTGGTCATGGTAGCTTTTATTTGGATTCCATGATCCCTTACACTATCCAATTATATATGTGTGTGACCTCTTCATAACTTGTTGGTGTTGCTAAGACCCCCTTCAACAAGGTTGATCGGTAAACTTTTATAGCACTACTATTGTAATTCTTACCAGTCTACTTTGAATTTTTACCTTCCTTTTATACTGATTGTTATACAATTGTGTTGTGTGTAAAATGAGCAGATTTGAAAGATCAACCCAAGGTTGTTGGATGGGATCGTGAAAATATCAAAACAACTTCAAAAAAGTACTTACTTTGCAATGTTTATGAATCCAACCATGTATGTTTTCAGCACTTCATGATGGCTATGTGGAGCTGCCAAGTTGATCGTCATTATGTTGGTGGTCGTGTTGAAAATCTTTTTGGTGGTAGATCATGTGGTAGTGGTGTTCAATCTTGTGTTTTCAGTCAGTTTCTTTCTTTCCAATTTTCAATAAAGGTTAACCACCTTTTAAATGTAAATTCTTACTCTCTTTGATGTTATTAATATATTATTATTTTTCTAAATAATTGTATATATAATGTTGCTCTTAATTGTAAATATTCATACATTAACAACAAAAATAAAAAGAAATCTGGAAGAAAAAAATTGAAAAGAAATATAAATTGAAAAACATGCTGCCACGTATAAAAAAAATTAAACAAAAGAAATAGAACTAATATCTTTGGTAAATTAAGGGAAAGCAATTGTTTATTATTTTTAAATGCTTAATTTAAATGGGTGGAGTGTAGCTTTTGCCAATACTTTATATTGTTTGGAAATTTTGTTACGCCCTTTTTCCAATGGTTGGTTTTTTCAATGGTTGATTTTTTTATTAATCAGCGACCCTCCTATTTCCATTTTTTCACGTTTTGATGCTCTGCACAAGTGTCGATACAAGGTTGCCAACGTAGCACCTCCCCAACTATATTTGGATGCTCTACCAAAATTTTGTAACAATGGCGAATATAGTACTTGGACGTCTGTACCACTTGCATCAGAGAATAAAACGCCGTCCATCATCATCAATATATATGCCCTTGCATAGCACTTGACAATTTCGTCGCTCGTATCATCTGGCGATACTTGAAAATTTTCTCGTAGCCAAGTCATCTTCAAAGACGAGCCCTTTAACACTTCCGGAGGCACAAGAAGACCTAAGAGACACTCAACCTTGGATGGCCAATGATGACTTGAAAAGCCCGTCACGGGTGGACCGTCCACACAAATGCCCAACATAATACCAACATCTTCTAATGTAATGGTTGCCTCACCTACTGCCAGGTGAAACATGTGGGTCTCAGTTCTCCATTGCTCGATCAATGCAGCGATCAAATCAGAATCAAGCTGGAAAATAACACCGAGCAGATATACACCATAAAACCCCGCATGTCCAATATTATCCAAGACCCAATCGTGGGGCTTAAACCACCCTCTTGTGTGATGTCGTGTACGCATGGATTTCGTCGTCTACAATTACATATGTTTATCTATTAATATTAGTTTGTACTTCAACATGTGAGATGAAATAGTAAAGGAAAATTTACACTTACATAGACTTTCTGATGACATACATCTACACATCTGTGGTCATCTTGTTGAGAGAGAACCTCTAAAGATAATGTACCGGGGTTAATCAGCATTTGGTTCGTACCTTGATTCCGTTGAAAACAATTGTTATACAACGATAAAATCTAATCAATCAAGATTCAAAACAACTTTTATAAAGTACGATTATATATATAATGAGATAAACAACTATAGTAATACAAATAGTGTTGGATTAAAAAATGAAAACCTAATATATATAGACCAAATAAAACAAGACAACAACATCTATAGTCGAGAACCACTAGCTTGTGATGCACAAGACCACCTATTGTGCCCTTGTCGACCACATTGACTGCAACATTTTTTCCCTGAACATCAGTTCTATCCATCACATTTGGGTAGCGGGTTGTCTTTCGCCTACCAGGCCCTCGAAGCATGGTCGGATCCGGTAACAATGGAGGACCATCAATCACTGGCCAATCCACAATACCCCCGACTGGGTAAAAGCTCATCTGGTATGTGCTAACATGAGAATCTATAGTGAAAAAAGCATCAGTAAATGTGATGTGGTCAAAGCCTCGGTGCCGACAAACCGCTAAGACATGAGGGCAAGCTATCTTCAAATTCTTCCATCTCTGACAACTGCATACCCTTTGAGGTAGATCCACCACATATGCCACATGATCTCCATACTCATCACTTTGTGGTGCATAAACTTGATATACTTTTCTTCCCACGCTAAAGGAGGTTACTTGTGCACACCAAGATATCTCCATATTTTTTTCAAGCTTCTTCTCAATTTTCTCTGAAATTTATGTCCTCCAGCTTGCCGTCTAGTTGCAAGATCAAGACACTCCACAAAGTATGCATTCAGCTTAAACCATGTTGCTACAACAAGAGCAAAAATGGGTAATGATCGAGATTCCTTCAATACCCCATTAAAGCACTCAAATAAGTTGGTTGTCATCACACCATATCTATGACCATTGTCATGAGATAAAGACCATTTTTCACTTACGATATCATTCAAATACTCTATGGCCTTTGGATTGTTTAAACCAATAACCTCTAGCCTTCTCTCAAACTCAGCCTCTTCATGTTGGTATGCAGTTGAACCAGCTAAGTCCTTCAAAAATTTGATTTTGAAACTATCATGGAAGTTTGAAACTACATGGCGGACACAGAATCTATGATAAGCATTTGGCTCTTTCCAACGTGGAAGATCTCTCATGCCCTTCAAGATGCCCTTGTGTCTATCTGATATAACACACAAACCAGTTCGTTCTGTTACCTCATGACCGAGAATCTCCATGAACCAAGACCAGCTTGAACCATTTTCACTCTCAACAATGGCAAACACAAGGGGGAATATCTGATCATTTGCATTAACACCCATTGCTATGAGAAGACAAATTTTCGTACTTTCCATACAAATGTGTGGCAGCAATTGTTATCAAAGGTCGATAGTGCTTGAAACCCTCAATATATGGTCCAAATGACCAAAGGACACGTCTAAACACATGTCCACTACCATCATATCTTCGCTTTGTACACCACTGCACAACAGTACCGGGATTACGTTCTTTAACCGCAGTCAAGAAGCAAGGAAAAATAGCATAAGATTCATCCCAATCACCAAAAATTGATGTTATCGCCTTTTGCCTTGCACCCCAAGCTCTTCTGTAAGTAACTATCACTTTATATTGCTCTTGTATTATCTTCATGATTGTCTTGGGCTTCAGTGTTGGTTCCACTCGGATTAATGGAATGATCTCTCGATAGATGAATTTCTGGGTGATATTCCTATTGTCAGTACGCATGACCTCTCTTACACAACAAGGAACGTGAGGGCTTGTGTAGTTACTTATTCTTCATGTTTCTGCACCAACTAGACTTTTATGAGTTGATTGTCGCCATGTGCAACCTTTAGTATCCACCTCTGTAAATTGTACAACATACCATTGGGGTAATTTTTTCTTCACCTTGAACTCCTTTCCTCTCAAAGCACACCATTTTGTAATTTTTGTTTCCAGATCTTCAAAAGAAGAGAAATTTTGACGTTTAGCGAATTCATTTTGGTACGGAAATGGGTCTATTGCAAGCCATGTTTGTCACAAGTTC
>NW_027368257.1:0-51163 GCF_046119375.1 Phyllobates terribilis | reverse complement strand
CGAAAATTGGAACTTCTTCTCGGCGGGCGCCGATAAACTTGTTGTGACCGCCGATGAGCTCTCTGTATTGGGTGGTTGTCATACCTGATGATCGACAGGCGCCGATATCCTGTCAAAAGCCGCTGATTTGCTCTCTGTCTAACTTTTCTTCTTCTTCAATGAACTCATCAAGTCTTGGCGTCTTGTCTTTCCCCTCAAAATCCTTCTCCTCCTCATCAAGATCATCACCATACAATTCTAAGGCACTCACATTGTGAATGTCGGGGTTTTTCTCCGCTTGGGATGGAAGACGCCCTGAAACTTGTTGTTGTAGTTTCCCTATAGTCTCGATGATGTGACTTACTTGCTGTTGTAGAGTGCTCACCGATTCATTTATCTTGGTAACAACAATAGTCACTTGTTTGAGGCCACCTTGTATGTCAGCGTTGCTCGCAACTAAAGCATGAATAATCTCGTCATAAGATTGATGGTTTTGACATGGGGGAGGTTTAGCTGATTTTTGGTGCTATTCCACCTAAAATTAGAATGGTTTCTGACAGAGGGTTTTTTGTTAGGCCCTTCGATCAGAGTAATTTTCCTTCAAACTGCTCTACAAGAGTAGAGTGGTAAGTAGGGGGTCAAATCCCACAGGGAACCGAACTGGAATCAATTCTTTCGATGCTAATTTAATCAACTCGAAATCGTAAGCAAATGGAGAATTTTTGAAAACTAATTTCTAAAGATTGTTTGATGACTAAAATGGGACGACCAATTCATTTGATTGGTTTTCACATATTAAGTTGACTCAATGGTCCTAGGTTCCTCTATTTGGTTATCTCTCTTTCTCCTATTGCCTATATGTCTTCTAATTGCCCTAATCCTTGTTATTTTATAGCTAATTAAGTCAACTAGTCCTAATAGCCCTTACCTACGAATCTAGTCCTAAAACTATTAAGACTGATTCCTAGGCAGCATTAAGCACAAGAATAGATAGGAATGTGTTAGTAGCCAAGTAGGAATGTGCAGCGCCACTTGGCTACTAACACATCATTATCCTCCACACCCCTACAAGTCCAACTAGTCCATGTAGTTGTTTTTCTACTCTAATGGTTAGGTTCTCAGACTAGGATAGACCTAAGCCTAGCTATATGAAATTGAACAAAACAACCTAAGAGATCAATCTAGAATGCAAATTCAATTCAATAGGTATTACAAGCAAGAGGATAAAGAAATTGAGACATATTATTAATGAGAACCAAAGGATTAGAAATCTCACATTGAATCAGCCTAATGACTCCAACCAATCACACAAAGTCTAGGAGATTATTCTAGGCTCATTGCTAAGAACTACGTAAAAGGAAATATGAAATGATAGGATGATTAGGGAGGAGGAAAAACTCTCCTTATTTATTCTAAAATGACAAGACTTAACCTAATTAACCCAAGCCCATACTTTATAAATGAAGGAAGCCCAAAGCCCAAGCGCAACATCAAGGAGAAGCAGGGTTTCGGTGTTCTCGGACCGGCAAGGGGGCAGTCACACATGTGTCGGCGCGGTCGTTCCTTGGACCAAGACTTGGACTTTCCACCCGTGGGCTAGCGCGGTCGAGTGCCTCCTTGCGCGGTCATGTCACTAATGTGTGCAGCTCCAGCTTGTACCCTTTTGGCTGTCTTGCCCTCGGATGTCCGTTATCCTTGTATTTAGTGCCTTGACTTCGCTTGGTCTGGATCATGGTAATATGCGCTATAGACGTGCCAAATCCCTTGATATAGATGATAATGACCATGTATAATGATGTACTAAACTCTGCCTATTAAACACCCCCACACTTGAACCTTGCTCGTCCTCGAGTAAGCTACTGCTAACTCCATGGTGAACTCAGCGGATATGGAAGATTTGACGGTAGTGGTCGTCGGCTCTATACTCTAGCTCTGAGTACCTACAATCATAAATCAATGGGCGTAGACTCTGACTCTAGAATAAAAACTCTAAAACCAACGGAAACTAACTAACTAGACTCTAACTAACCAACAATAGTATCAAGCATCCCCCAAAATTCGAACTTTGTTGACCTCTATGCCAATGCAATCACCTAAATCTCCAAACTATAATAAGAATGTCTCTATCCGAGTGACATATAAATGTGAATAATGAAGGATCAAATAGGCGACTAAGACTTGTCCTAACATGCTTCATACTTATAATAATTTCAAACAAGTTCCAATACCGTTGAAGACAGACAACAACCACAACTCTAATTAAGTTACATCACATGCATTTTCCGTTGCTCATTTTCATCCTATTTACACATTTTGCACTTTTATTTTCACTTTTGGGTACCGGTCCCGTCCATCTTATGGTTTGGGCTAATTCATTTTTAGGTATTGAGCCCGTCCGTTTTACGGCCGAGGCTACTAATGAGACTCTTTGCTTATTTGGCCATGGAGGATCGAACCCAAGATGATCTTTCACACCCCGGAGATCGAGTGATCTTCCATTTTAATTCACTTGGAGTTCACTACCTTTTATTTTCTTTTTCATTCATGATGCAAAAAGGACGGGAACAATTTATTATGACATAATGATAAACTAGGGAAGAGATGGTGAATATGCAATCTTAATATGGTTCTAATGCGTCCTAATCATAATCCAAATGCTCAAGTCAAAGTCCTCTACTTAATCCAACATATCCTCATCATACATACTCGAAACATTAACATCTAAAGTATAGTATGAAGATTCAAAGATCATGCATGTTTATAGAAATTCACACAGTAACAAACAAGGGGAAAACTAAGAATACCGACTCTAATAATTCAACTAAGGGGAAAACTGACTCAAAAATTTTAAAATGCAGTGATAGGTGAAGTAGATCCCCTCCCCCACACTTAAACTACACAATTTCCCCATTGTGAGATAGGGACAAATATAACCTAAGTGGAGAAAGAAAATTACCTTTTAGACGGATTGCCTCCCGTACATCGCCTTTGTTTAACGTTGTTGCCTCGACTTCCTTCTCTCATCTCAACCTGCTCCGTCCAACCTTTTGACCAACTCATCCTTTCGGATCCAGTACTGCTTAATTCCTTTCTTCTTCTTCATGAGCCCCTTATCGTATCCTCTCTTCGTCTCTACATAATGCCCCAGAGTTAACGTTGATGTCACTCTGGGTACCTGTATAATAGGGGGAAGAGAAGGAGAGTTTTCTCCCTCTAACATTAGCATGGGGGGGGGGGGGGGCATCATCCAAAGCCAACTCTAACCTGTCAACATCCCTTTCGGGATCAACTATCTTTATAGCAAACACATTAGATGTATTATCTCTTGACTCCTCATCATTCCCAATATCAAATCTAACCACATCTCCATCAAACTCTAACGATAATGTTCCGTTCCCTAAGTCTACCTTAGTACCAGTTGTCCTCATAAATGGTCTCCCTAACAGTATAGGTACGCCTTCCCTATCGGTCTCCATATCTAGCACGTAGAAATATGTAGGAAAGAATAATCTATCTACCTTGACTAGAACGTTTTCCACTACCACCCTAGGACGAATAGTCGACCCATCAGCCAATTGGATTAAATATTTGTTTCATTTAAAGGCCCTAGTCCTAATTGCTTGCAAAGGGAATATGGAAAGACATTTATGGCAGCTCCTAAGTCTAACATAGTATGATCAAAATCAGTATTGCCTATGCGGTAGGGGACAGTCACCATACCAGGGTCATTGAACTTAGTGGGCATGCGCTTCTGGTAGATGGCGGATACTCTTTCTCCGGATGTTACCTTGCTGGTCCCCTTCATCTTTTGCTCCCTCTTGACTGTGCAAAGTTCCTTGAGAAACTTTGCGTACCTTGGTATGTTCTGGACCAGCTTCAGTAGTTTGATGTTTACGCCGCACTTGTTAAAGATCTCAAACAGCTCCTTGTCATCTGCCGACCACCTGATATCTCTTAACGCCTCGGGGAAGGGGGCAGTGGTTTCTCCGAGAAGAGTGAAGGTAAGTTAGGACGTACATAGTTGCTCTGTCGGAGCTTAAAGTCGCCTCTCGAGTCGTCTAGCTCCTCTTCTTCCTCCATCGGTACCGTCTTATCATCTTTCAGCGTTGCAGGCTCTTCTGGTTCAACAGCAAAGTGGGCACGGTCGCGCACCTGGGGGCGCAGTCTCTCCGACTCTTAGCCACCTCCGCGCGGTCACGCTCTATAGGGTGCGGGCGCACCATGTTTCCGGAAACTTGTTCCATAAACGCACGGTCGCACACCAAGGGGGCGCGGTCGCGCATGCTCTCAGTAATGGATGCGCCGTCGCGCTCGGCGGAGGCGTGGTCGCACGAGCTCTCATTAATGGTCGCGCAATCGCGTGTTATAGGGTGTGGTCGTGCCTCTGCCGAATCTTATTCTATTTCCTCTTGGCCTGCTTTCTTCTCTGAATTCCTACCACTCCTCAATGCCATCGCGTTGACATTCTTAAGATTTTGGCTCGCTGTGTTTTGGTTTGGGTTCACTACGGTCTGTGTTGGTAGTAAATTTGAGTTGTTCTGAGCCAGTGTTGAGACCATCTGCGCGATCTACCCCATTTGAACCTCTAAGTTCTTGAGTTTAGAATCGGTGGTTTGGCCGTTTGATGCAAGGGCGGCGATGGTCTTGGTCAGGTCCTTGATCATCTCCATAGTAGAAGCTCTTGAATTCTACTGCTGCTCGCGGGGCCTCCATCTTTGTTGGTCCTGCTGATCTCTGTATCTGAGCTGAAAATTCTGTTGTTGATTCTCCCATGGCCGAGAAGGTCCGTATCCTCCTTTTTGTTACTTTAATCCTCCTCAGCTTAAACACTCATCTTGTTTTGATGATGATAAACACAACATTTAGTGTTTCTTATGTGTGGTGAGCTTTACAAGTATAGCTTTAATAGCTGAAGAATATCTTTTACACAAGCAACCAAGCTAGAGACTAGCTTTGTGCCTTGAGGAGACAACGAGTCTCGCTAAAGCAGTTGTGACCAGAAAAAAAGAAAAGAATCACTTTAGAAGTGAAGTTTGTTGAAGGAGAAGGACTAGCGCAAAAACGAAGAGAGTCGCTACGAACTAGTGAATCCTTTGCTTCAACATCAGAGTGAATTCAAGTGAAGAGAAGTATGTCCCATGTGGAAATCCTGCACCAACATGTAGAGTATTCGGGTCAGGCGAAGGGAAAGACGTGAAGCTCAAGATAGGACGAATGTGTTTCTATCTATGGAGAGTAAGGAGCATGGATTGCCAAGCTGGACGAATATGAAGCCAGAGGAATGGTATGGAGCGGATTGCCAGCGTGGACAGAGTTTGTTACAAGGGTTGTTGCTCAAGAAAAGAAGAAATGCGTGTGGAATTCTGGTGAAGCTACTTGGTGGAGCGGTCACACGGATTGCCAACGTGACGATCTTCTTTGTTGCAATATTGTATAGGTTTTCCTTACTTGGGAAATAAGTTTGGAATTCTATAAATAGATGTGATAGGTGAATTGTTAGCACACGAACTTGAGAACCTCATTGTAGAGAAACAGTCTAGCTCGCTTAGGAGAAGCAATCCAGGGAAAAACACAAAAGGACCTGAAAACTTGGAAGTTAGTATAGTTGAGTGTTTAGGAGAAACACAATAGGACTAGAAAGCTAGGAAGTGAGTACGATTGAGTGTTTAGGGTGAGAAGCTAGTGATCTCAAAGGGAGCGAGTGTGTCGATTCACCTTGAGAGCAGCAATAGGAGGAAACCTTGTATAGAGCTGAAGAGCGGTTGTATTGAGTGGAGAATTGTAAGTGATTGTAATTCTCTGTTTGATATAATCAATATATTGGTGAGTTTCATCCCGGGTTTGAGTTAAGCCAATGGTTCTCACCTTACCAAATATTCGTGCTTATTGAGATAAACTTTCTATCTAACCATTCAAAGTTCGTATTGTGGCAAATCCCTTAATTCCGCATTTATAACATACTCGCTTTGTAGTGTGTTGTGTTTACAAAAGGAGATTAGACTCGCTTTAAAGTATTTTCAACTTCCGCATCTATAAAACACTTAAGCTAGTCTATCGAGCTACTCTTTTATAAGAGCTAGTCGATTTAAGCTATCATATTCAGCGAATGATTCATTTCTATATCTACTCGTTGAATTCAATTTTTGTACACTAGATTTGTAGCTACTTGTACTTTGGGTATAAGAGTAAGTGTGATATTATTTTCATTATCTTTCATCACACTTTAAGCTAGTCTAGTACGCATTATCCCATGATCCACAATTGGTATCAGAGCTCAAGTTGCTCAATTTGCATTGATTTGATTCCTACTCTCTAGTCTGAATCATGGGCAACGAAAAACAATCTTTTAACCTAGGGATCTCGTTGGCTAAGCCTCATATCTTAGCTGAGGGTGAACTAGAATGGTGGATCACAAACTATATCCAAAAAACTGACTATCAATGTTGGAGAATCATTGAAAAAGGTGAAGACGAAATGGCTGAAGAAACATACACTCACAAATGGGGACCAACTGAGTATGCCACGCTCAAGAAGAATGCCAAGGTGAAGCAACTCATCCTCAATGCTCTCTCTCCCAAAGGAATCGCAAAAATCATGTCTCTCCCCACGTCCAAGCTCATGTGGAATGCTATCATAGATATGCTTAGGGGCATGGAGGATATGAAGAACAACCGTCGATTCGAGCTCCAAAGGGACTTCCATTTGTTTAAAATGGGTGAAAGCGAGTCTGTCTCAGATTATCACTCTAGATTCCAGGTTCTATGTGATAAGATGTCCTCTGCAGGACTCAAGATAGAACCCTGGGAACTCTCTCTCGCTTTTATCCATGGTGTTAACTCCAAATTTGACACAACTAAACGAGTAATGCTAATGATGAAAGAAACAAAAAGTTTGCATGTATCTGTGCTTGATGGTAAATTAAGAGTGCAGGAAAGTGAGGATCAAAAGGAGTCACTAGCATCAAGAGAAACCCAAGGAGTCGCTCTCAATCTCACTCGTGCACTTCAGAAGGTCAAGGACAATGATGAATCTGAAAATGAAGAAGACTAGGAAGTAGCAATGATGACTAAGCTAGTCAAGAGGTTCTTTAAGAAGTTCGGCATCACTACCAAGGATAAAGATCCAAAGGAATAGCCATTCAACCTCAAGAGCATCACATGATACAAGTGCTCAGGTAGAGGACATCTTTCCAGGGATTGTCCAAGAGAAAAGGTAGATCCTAAGGAGGAACAAGGTGGATCTGAAACACCTCCTAGGAAAGCTTTTCTCACCTTATGGGGTGATTCTTATGATGAAGTCGATGTTGGTGAAGATCCTGATAATTGCTTCACAATCGCTCAATCTGTTCCAAAACCAACTCATGAACCTGAAATTGAGGTAAGTATTCTTGAACCATAACCTATATTGGATATCTCCCGTACACCCCCTATCTCGTTATCTACGGGTGTACTCGATCAAGAGAGTCAATCTAAGGACAAGCTTGATTTGAACGTTGATCTCTCTAAGTCTGTTATGACTATATCTGAGGATAATCTCCTTCAAGCGAGTCTTGAGGAAGACAAGCTTGCTTTGAGCAAATCATATAAGACTCTGCTTGTACGTACGAAGCCCTTAAATTCCAAATACGAAGAACCAAGAGCACAACGAGTGTTACCTCACAAAGTTACACCTTGTCATGTGCCATGTCTATGTGATGATGACTATTCTAAGCGAGTTCCTAGAACTGTGAAGATGAAAGTTCTACCTTTCAGTTCTGGAATCCCAAGCTCTGACGTTCCTACGAAGTCAACATTTCTTCGGGAACACTTTGCTTGATTTGATCTTGCAGAGTAGAAGGCACAACGAGATTTCTAAAAGCTACTCTCATTCTTGACAAGTAGAAGGAGTCTTCTATCTCCTTCGATGCAAAATTGAAGAAATCAAGTGTGTTCAAAACTAATAAACATCTCTTTCACTCTTATCATACAGGAGGTGTATATCATGTGGTATAAGTATTAGCTTCTGTAAAAGCAAGTCTCACTCAGTGTTAACGCTACATCTATTCTATCAAAGCGAGACTCAGATAGTTCAAGCAAGTCGTTGGAGATTCAAGCAATTCTTTTACTCAACTCGCTGAACTATATCTAGTACTTACAGAAGAGCCAAAGCTGCAATCCATCTCTCTAAAGGTGCTATACTTGGATATCTTTATGAGCCTTTAGCCTCTTCGGTTTTCTTTCTTATCATATTAGAAGAACAAGAGTTGCACTGTAAGCTCCCTTATACTTGACTATGAGTTATGCTTTTTAATTCTACTTTGGGAACTTTAGTTGGATTGTGTTGCTTGCTTGCTTGGTTTTCATACTTATCTTCACACAAGTCAGTCTAGCTAAGGTAGTATATTGTATGAAAGCTATTGATTATAGTCTTAGAAAACTACATGCTCTTCTTATGTGCCACAAATAGATAATGGTGATCGTCTTCTTGCCTTATTACATGCCTAAGAAATTATCCATTCATATGGTGTCCCTAGCCTAACATTAATGTAATGCTTCCTTACCCCCTGATTAACTCCACAAAAGGAAGTATTCATTTTTGTGTAAAAGTCAGTATCCCTCTTATGCACATACGCTATATCTAGATGAAATATTGAGTATGAGCGTGTTATGTCCCTTATTATGAAATGTGCATTTCCTGTTAATCTTTGACGTGCTTAAATGATACATTGGGTGCATATATACACTTGTTTTACACTCCTAAGCATGATCAAGCACTTGTTTAAGAGTCACTCCAAGGCAGTCTGAGTTGCTTTTGGGTTTACTTAATGAAGAAGGTTTGCTTAATGAGGAAGGCAGTCTGTTCCGGCTCTAAAAATTGAAGTCTAGACATGTATCCCTGTGATCTAGCATAAATAGATCGGAAAGGCTATGTGGATCAGTGATCTATTCTAATTGGATTCAGAAAAGCCACACTTAGACTTCACAGCTCGACATAGTAGCTGTCAGCGAATCATCTATGGTTTCTCCAGCGAGTCTATTGCAGAGACACTTGTCACTCAGAAATATGCTTCAGAAAAAGTAAGTATGCATGTATCCGTTGCAAGCCTCAACGATTCCAGCCATTAGAACAGAGTCGCTGTAATCTAGCCGTTGAAGAGTAGCTGGTGCAAGATCTTAGTGATTGATTTGGTGACGAAATCTTACGGAGGATGGAAAGTGAGTGTATATAAAATTGGTAGTCTCTCAAAATCACTTTTACCGTGTTTATTATATTCTCTCTCTCTCTGTTACCACCAAATTATCTCCTGCTACATCTGCTCTCAAAACTTTAGCTCCTCAAAAGGCCAAAGCAATCGTTTCCAAACCCTCAGCTCCTCAAACATTAACAATGGCCTACAAATCACCTCTTGCTAGCCTCACCAAAGAACGGTTCCTTGAAGAACTCGAACGAGTTAGGAGAGGAGATATTGAAGAGATAATGCAGCGTCGTCACTTATCTTCCCAGGTATCTACAAAGTCTCAAGTGACTCCAAACAAGGCAACGTCTCCTTCTCCTTCACTGCCTCTATCATCTTCTCCAGAGAAGGAAGCTTCTCAAATTACTGAGAACCCAAAGCTCGGTGAAACTCACACCGCTACTACCGGCAAAGAAATCGTTCTCATTTCAGATCCAGTAGCTTCAGTCACCAAGGTGTTGACAAATCTTGAGAACGTCGAATCAGAGATCTTTCACGACTCAAGCAAAGCCAAGTGATCAGTTTCTTGTCACTTCTTCTTCCAAGCCTGCTCTTTCTCTAGTTGCTTTGTTCCAAGATGAGGACGATGAAGCTTTCACTCCAGAGCAGCAGAAAATTCTAAAAGATGTGAAAAGCGCGTCTAAAGTTGCTGGCAAGAGAAAGGTAAAGGAGATTGAAGAAGAAGAGTTGCTTTCAGAGGAAGAGGATGTTGAATCGACTCTCCCAAATAAGGGAAAGAAAGAGGTACAACGGAAAGCCAAGAAGAAGGATAAGAAGGAATCCAAGGCAGATCAACCAGATTTCCCTCCAATCCCTCTCGGCATCACCAAGCGAGACATCCTGACTCCCTTGATTGTGCCACCGGAGATTTTAAAGGCGATAGAGGATGCTTCTGGTTCAGATAGGTTCTGTTATCTGTTGAAGATGAAAAACTAGGACACGCTCGAGACTGAAGTCAACAAAGCGGATCTCAACCTGGTAAGGCAGTTCTACTCTCACTTTACTAATTCTTCTTCAGCTTCTGGCGAGCCTTCCACTATCACTTTCATGTGGCTCAACAACGCTGAGGAGAGTTTCAAGGTCAAAGACTTGGCTAAGGCAATCGGCCAGGATCCAGGACCGGATGGGTCATTAGTTGGATTTGGGCACTTGTACAAGAAGAACTATCCAAGCGGCTCAACAACGATCAAGGAGGCAGTGTTTGGGAATCACGTGCCAACAACTCTGAAGACCGAGCATCTCTCAGCGTCCAAGTTGTTCCTTCATTACTTCATCGTGAAGAACATTACTCCTCGCAACACCAACCTGGATCGGGTGACCATATCAGGCTGCTGCATTATGGCTCAGTGTCTTCAAGGTGAGCTCATCAACACTGCCCAGATCATGTTCTCTCACATGGTTGCATCCAGAGCGCATCATGGCAGTCCCCTCCCTTTCCCGCACAACATTGCAAGGATGTTGAAGAACAAAGGTCTTTATAAGCTAGTATATGAGACCAGGTTCAATGACATCCTCACTATGGAAAACGTGACTGAGCTAGTATCCAATCCAACCAAGTCTCTCTCGCCTGCAACCAACTCTTCCAGAACCCAATCCCGAGAGCCAGCTACACCTGTTGCCAACGAGTCTTCCTCCAGTATTGTATCTGCTATCCAGAATCTGACCTCCATAGTTGAGAAGAGACTTGTAGAGATTCAAACACAACTCCATCTCATGACTAAACGCCAAGAGGAGCAAAGCAACATCATCCAGAAACTGGTGTCTCTTACCAGACAGCCTGATGCTTAGGATGTTTATTGCTTCTGTCTACTTTGCTTCTCTTTGTTTTTGTTTTTGCTTGCTTAAAGTGTTAACTAGTAATCGTAGGACCTCCCCAACTCTAAAAAAGGTGTAAGGATTTTTTGAATGATAATAGCATGTTGCTTTTGCTTCTATAAACTTGTGCTATTCTACTTGGCTACACCTTGCTATTTTGCGCTGAACGTCTTGATTTGTTTGATTACTAAGTTAGATTGTTTCCCTTTCCCAGTATTACTTCCCTTGGCATGAATTATCTTGCATATTTTATGATGTCAAAAGGGGGAAGTAAAATAGGTAAATCTATTCGATGAATTTGGAATAATTTAGACCAACCTGGTCTAAGGGGGAATAAAAGTATACTTGCTAAGTGCCTTTAGCAAGATTTTGATCAGATTTGGTCAATCTGTGAAGTATCAGTTAAAGCTTCATTTCATATCTTAAGCTTAACAGAGTACGTTTTGAAATATATGTGCTTACACATTTGAAGTGTTTGTCATTATCAAAAAGGGGGGAATTGCTAGTTTAAGCTTGCTTAGCTTAAACACTCCTCTTGTTTTGACGATGATGAACACAACATTTAATGTTTCTTGTTTTTGATGAGCTTTACAAGTATAGATTTAATAGATGAAGAATATCTTTTACACAAGCCACCAAGCTAGAGACTAACTTTGTGCCTTGCAAAGACAACGAGTCTCTCTAAGGCAGCTGTGACCAAAACAAAAGAAAAGAATCAATTCAGAAGTGAAGTTTGTTGAAGGTGAAGGACTAGCGCAGAAACGAAGAGAGTCACTGCGAGCTAGTGAATCCTTTACTTCAATATCAAAGTGAATTCAAGTTAAGAGAAGTATGTCCCAGGTGGAAATCCTGCACCAGCGTGTAGAGTATTCGGGCCAGGCGAAGGGCAAGAAGTGAAGCTCAAGATAGGACAAATGTGTTTCTATATATGGAGAGTGAGGAGCGTGGATCGCCAAGATGGACGAATAGGAAGCCTGAGGAATGGTGTTGAGTGGATTGCCAGCGTGGACAGAGTTTGTTACAAGGGTTGTTGCTCAAGAAAAGAAGAAATGCGTGTGGAATTCTGGTGAAGCTACTTGGTGGAGCGGTCACACGGATTGCCAACGTGACGATCTTCTTTGTTGCAATATTGTATAGGTTTTCCTTACTTGGGGAATAAGTTTGGAATTCTATAAATAGGTGTGATTGGTGAATTGTTAGCACATGAACTTGAGAACCTCATTGTAGAGAAACAGTCTAGCTCGCTTAGGAGAAGCAACCCAGGGAAAAACACAAAAGGATCTGAAAACTTGGAAGTTAGTATAGTTGAGTGTTTAGGAGAAACACTACAAGACTAGAAATCTATGAAGTGAGTACGATTGAGTGTTTAGGTTGAGAAGCTAGTGATCTTAGAGGGAGCGACGAGTATGTCAATTCACCTTGTGAGCAGCAATAGGAGGAAACCTTGTATAGAGCTGAAGAACGATTGTATTGAGTGGAGAGTTGTAAGTGATTGTGATTCTCTGTTTGATATAATCAATATATTGGTGTGTTTCATCCCGGTTTTGAGTTAAGCCAATGGTTCTCACCTTACCAAATATTCGTGCATATTGAGATGAACTTTCTATCTAACAATTCAAAATTTGTATTACGGCAAATCCCTTAATTCTGCATTTATTACATACTCGCATTGTAGCGTGTTGTGTTTACAAAAGGGGATAGACTCGCACTAAAGTGTTTTCAACTTCCGCATCTATAAAACACTTAAGCTAGTCTATCGAGCTAATTTTTTATAAGAGCTAGTCGATTTAAGCTACTCTATCCTATTCAGCGAACGATTCATTTCTATATCTACTTGTTGAATTTGATCCTTGTACACTAGCTTTGTAGCTACTTGTACTTCGGGTATAAGAGTAAGTGTGATATTATTTTCATTATCTTTTATCACACTTTAAGCTAGCATAGTACACATTATCCCATAATTCAGTCTATTGCATATACCTCTGCGATTGTATCGTCCTGCAGCTCGGGACATCGATCCGAATGATGACTTGTAATCGAACAAATACCACAATGACGCGCGGGTCGCTGCCCACTATTGGGTAGTAGACTCGCGAGCATTTTCTTTATCTTGACTATCTCTCCTGCCAAGCCCGATCCTTTCGTCCTCAAACTCGCGGCGTTTACCGCCCTTTTTGTGTAAGTCCTTCCAAAACTTCTCGTACTTTCAGCCATGCTTTGCAACTTCTCCATCGCATCTTCCGGGGTCATGTTGAGAATGCTTCCTCCGCACGCAGCGTTAACCATCCTCTTCTCATTAGTAAGAAACCCCTGGGTAAGAAACAACACCAAGTCTTGGTGTTCATAGCCGTGAAAAGGGCAGCTAGCACAAAGCCCTTTGAACCTCTCTAGGTAGTCGTACAGTGACTCCTCATCTCTTTGTTCTACTTGCGCGATATCCCTCTTTAGTGCATTCGCCTTCTTTACCAGAAATAAGCGCTTTAGGAACTCCCGGTGTAGCTTCTCCCAATTGTCTATCGTGCATGTGGGGAGATGGTAATACCAAGCTCTAGCAGTGTCCTTCAGCGTGAAGCTGAATGCCCTCATCTTGATTTTCTCTTCCGACACATTGACCGGCTTCATGTTCATGCATATATTGTGGAATTGGTTTAGGTGCATGATGGGGTCTTCTCCGGGCATACCGTGGAAAGTAGGGAGCAAGTTGATCACTCCGGACTTAAGTTCGAAGGTCACTCCTTGCGCAAGTGGTGGTAGGACCATCGCTTGAGGCTACTGCGTCAAGTTGGGAGTAGTGCGCTCCCGCATCGTCCTATTTCCGGCTAGATTGTTTTGTTGTGCATAAGCTTCTAGAAACCGGTTCATCAGCAATTGATTAGCCTGTAGTTTCTCCGGGGTCTGTGCTGGGACCTGATTGTTGTACTGATTCTCTAGATCGTTCATCGTCTCTGTTGTTCTTTCTCTTATCTTCCTTCTAGCAATCCTTTCTATCTCTGGAATGAGCTCATCAAGTGGAAGATTAGCATCATGGGTGCTGACCATACACTAGTCAGCACTAGAGTCAATCAAACTAATATCGCAAGAAAAGAAAAATTGGTTCCCCAGAAATGGCGCTAATTTGACAGAGGGGTTTTCGTTAGGACCTCCGGTCAAAGTAAATTCCCTTAAAACTGCTCTACATGAGTAGAGTGGTAAGTAGGGGTCGAATCCCACAGGGAACCAAAAAGGAATCAATTCTTGTGATGCTAATTTAATCAACTCAAAATCGTAATCAAAGGGAGAATTTGTGAAAACTAATTACTAAAGATTGTTTGATGACTAAAATGGGACGAACACTTCATATGATTGGTTTTCACCTATTAAGTTGATTCAATGGTCCTGGGTTCCTCTATTTAGGTTCTCTCTCTTTCTCCTATTGCGTATATGTCTTCTAATTGTCCTAATCCTTGTTCCTTTATAGCTAATTAAGTCAACTACCCTAATATCCCTTACATATGAATCTAGCCCTAAAACTATTAAGACTAATTCCTAGGCAGCATTAAGCACAAGAATAGATAGGAATGTGCAACACCACTTGGCTACTAACACATCATTATCCTCCATACCCCTATAAGTCCAACTAGTACAGGTAGTTGTTTTTCTACTCTAATGGTTAGGTTCTCCAACTAGGATAGACCTAAGCCTAGCTATATGAATTTGAACTAAACGACCTAGGAGATCAATCTAGAATACAAATTCAATTCAATAGGTATTATAAGCAAGAGGATAAAGCAATTGAGACATATTATTAATGAGAACCAAAGGATTAGAAACCTCACATTGAATCAACCTAATGGCTCCAACCAATCACACAAAGTCTAGGAGACTACTCCTGACTCATTGCTAAGAACTACGTAAAATGATATATGAAATGAAAGGATAATTAGGGAGGAGGCAAAGCTCTCCCTATTTATTCTAAAATGACAAGACTTAACCTAATTAATCCTAGCCCAGACTTTATTAATGAAGGAAGCCCAAAGCTCAAGCGCAACATCAAGGAGAAGTAGGGTTTCGGTGTTCTCTCGGCCCGGCAGGGGCGCGATCGCGCATGTGTCGGCGCGATCGCGCCTTGGGCCAAGACTTGTACTTTCTGTCCGTGGGATGGCACGATCGCACGGTGTTGGGGAGTGGTCGCACGCCTAGCGCGGTCACGCGGCTCCTAGAGAGGTCGCGTCACTGACGTGTACGGCTCCAGCTTGTACCCTTTTGGCTATCTTTCCCTCGGATCTCCGTAATCCTTGTATTTAGTGCCTTGACTTCGCTTGGTCTGGATCACGGTAATATGTGCTATAGACGTGCCAAATCCCTTAATATAGATGCTAACGACCACGTATAATGATGTACTAAAGGCTTCTTGTCAGTTTCTCCATGGTTGGTTGCTTTGGTCTTGATAGGGAAGCCTTGGCATTCCATGTTGAAAACCAATCGCATTCACTTCCCCTTGAAAAGACGGACACACGTCTATTGGACGTAGATCATCTCCGCATGCTTCACATGCCTTTACTTGGTGATTTGTGCACCAGGGCTTAAGTCTCCTAATTTCTTCTTTGAGTAGTGCCACTTCGTCGGACTCGGCTTGAGTAGTGCTGGACACATTTCTTCTTCCTCTCCCATTGATTTGTCTTGAATCATCCTCCAGTGTAGCGAATATTCTCATGGTTGTTGAATGTGTTAGGCTGAGGATATTTCCTTGATAGGTTGCGTTCACCATACGTCGGTCATCCTCGTGAAGACCGATGTGCAAGTATAGGACCAAATCATGGTCTTGGTATCCATGGTAGGGGCAAGTTTTGATCAACTACTTGAATCTTTCCAAGTAGTCGTAAAATGAATCATTCCCCTCTTGCTCTATGGTGCAAATTTGCTTCTTTAGAGCACTGGATTTGATGGTGGGGAAGTATTTTGCGAGAAACGACTTCTTCATGTCCATTCAATTTGTAACACTACTTGGTGCAAGGGTGTGATACCAATCCTTCGCAGCGTCCTTAAAGGAGAAGGAGAAGGATCTCATTTTCATTTACTCCTCATCCACATCTGATGGTAGCAGGTTGACATACACCTCCACGAATTCCACGAGGTGTTGGATGGGATCCTCTAGTGCGGAGCCGCTGAATTTGGGTAGTAGATGTACTACACTTGTTTTCAGCTCAAATTTTTGGCCCTCCGGGAGTGTAGGTAGAGCTAAGGGTTTTGTTGGTAGACTCAAGTTAAGCGCATTAAGTACCTCTAAGGTTTGGTCTGCCATCTCTTCGAACAAGCGTTCATCTACTTCTCCTCTTTGATTTAGAAATCTTTCTTGCCTTACCCGATGGAGCTCGCGCTCTATCTCTACAAAGGCGGAAATAGGGGAAGAGTGAGTAGAACGAGTGTGAACCATATAAGTGGTTCACGCTAAGAAATGCTCAAATAAAGTTTAAAATTTTTTGTTGATTTTTATGCCTCCCTAGCAACGGCGCCAATTTGATAACACTTTCTTTGTCAGGTCGTTTTATAGGTAGAAAAACAAGTTATTATGTAAAAAAGGCAAGATTTAAGGTCTTGAACTCTTTTAATTCCTAAACTTCACTAAATCCTATTCATTAGAATATAGCGGAAGTAAGGGTCGAACCCGCATGAGGCATCAACTTATTTAAACTTTTCAAGAGCAAATCTATTTTGAAAACAAGGTTTTTTGGTTGATTAAACTAACTAACAAAAATAGCAAAAATAATGATTTATAAAACTATTTAAATTGATTCTTAGCAAAGCAAATTCATATTATTTGGTTGATGAATATCACTGTAATTCCTAAAGAGCACATAACCTAGTATATTTGTCCCTACTCCCATACGACAAATATCTAGCACCTCGAACCGAGCATACTAAACCTAACCAAATTGATTAACTATGAAGAACACCTATAGTTCAAATCAATGGAAGCAATAAGCTAAGATAACCAGGGAATAGGTGTTTCGCGACTAGCCTACAATGCGATTCTCTATGCTAAGACTTATTTCAAACCCAATCTAAGTGTTCATGCTTGTTTTAAAGAAATAAATCAAGACAAACACCATTAATTTATCGTGACAATTACGAATAACGTCTTTAATCCTAGGTGATCAATCTAGCAATAAATTTAGAATTCAATAGACAATAATCTCAGAGAAAAACAACCAAATCATGATAGTAAACCAAAATTACTCAAATCATCAAACCAAACAACAATTCAATGCTTCACTAAGAAATTGGGGCATAGAACTCCATATAAAGGTTTAAAAAGATGAAATAATTGATAAACATACTAACCTTTGAAAAAGAAAGCTAAAACACTCAAGAACAGTGTGTAGAACGTGAAAAGGAGAAACCCTAAACAACGTACCAAACTTCTCTCTAACTTAAAGCAATAAAATGATTTAACTATAAATGGTAGAGTTGGGCCTTTATAAAGGCTTAACTAAAAGCAATAATAAAAATAACAAAACTCGGAAAATAACAACTTATTTTGTCCAAGATCGCAAATGAAAAGATAGGAAGAAAATACTAATTTGTTTAACATGTTTCTAAATCGGCGGGCTCCGATGGTCATCAGCAGCCGCCGATGGCGTCTATGTTGACTTCTCACGAAGTCCACATTAAAGGGCGCTGATGAATGTGTCGAGGCCGCCGATGAGGTCTCTACCATATATTGCCTTCTTGAGCCCGTTTTGCACCTCTGATGTGCGTACCTTCGTCTTCACTCTTCCTATGCTCCTTGTTGACTTTAATAAGCTCCAAAGTAACTCAAATAAGATATATAGCATCGGATGATGGTTCATATTAAATACGTTATAATAACGCCAATAAATGTTGTGAAATGGTGCTAAATCAATGTTTATAGACGGTTCACAAACATGCCTATCAGGTTGCCTCCTGAACGGCGCATGAATTAACCTTATTTTGCTTGACGACAACTCCATGTCAACTTTCTATTCCTTGAGCACTGCAAGGGTTGATACATCTAGTATTGTGTTGCTCCACCCATTATGGTAAGGTTTTAACCTTTGACCATTCATTCTGAATATTGACCCACTCCTTGGCTCATGAATCTCCACAACGCCTCCATGCGGATATGCTCTCTCGACTATATACGGCCCTGTCCATCCAGAACGAAGCTTTCCTGGGAAGATTCAAAGTCTGGATTGAAAGAGGAACACCTTGTCTTCTTTATTGAAATCCTTTCTTAATAGGCTATTATCATGTCATGCCTTTGTCTTTTCTTTGTGTAGAACTGCATTGTCGTACGCATTATGATGTATCTCATCTAGCTCTTGCAGTTGTAGCTTCCGGAACTCGCCTACTTCATTTATCCTCATGTTACACTTCTTAACCCCCCACCATGTCTTGTACTCCAACTATAAGGGGAGGTGACATGCCTTACCGTACACCCAACGGAAAGGTTACATCCCAATAGGTGTCTTGTATGCGGTTTTGTAGGCACAAAGAGCGTCGTTGAAACGCTCGCTCCAATCTCACATGTGAGGTGCAATCGTCTTCTCTAGAATAATCTTAATCTCCCGGTTTGACACCTCGGCTTGACCAATTGTTTGTGGGTGATAGACAGTGGACACTCGCTAAGTGACGTGATACTTCCAGAGTAGTGCAACAACCGTCTTATTTAGGAAGTGAGTATCGCGATCACTTATCAAGAACTTGAGTATCACAAACCTACAAAAAGAATGTTTACCTTAAGAAAACCTGCATTTACTTTAGATCATCAAACCTAGTGGCTTTCGCCTCCATCCATTTGAAGACGTAGTCCACCGCAAGTAAAATATAAGTGTTCCCGGATGAGACGGGAAATGGTCCCATGAAATCTATGCCCCAAAATAATAAAAAAACTTACCAAAGATTAATGAGGATTGGCTTATTTCATTTCTCCTATTCATATTCCCTGTCCTCTGGCATCGATCACAAAATCTACAGAAAGCCTTAGCATCCTCAAAAATGTGTGGACAATGGAGCCATGCTTATAATACTTTCTTTGCTGTCCTATTTACCCCAAAATGGCCCTCACATGCTTCTATATGATAGAATGTAAGGACAAAATTACCTCATTGTCAAGCAAGCAATGTCTTATCACCTGGTTTGGATAGTGTGTCCATAGATATGGATCATCCCAAACATAAATTTGTGATTCTCTTTTCATATTGTCCCTTACCAATTTGATTGCTACTTCTGGAAATCCTTTGCAGACTAAGTAGTTCACCATGTTAGCGTACCATCGACTCATCTTGCAAATTGAGAGTATGACATCAACTCGTCTACACACTAGCATCGAATCGATGTTGCTATCTATGTATTCGAGCAATTCAAGATGATCTGTGATATTAGGGATCGTATCCCAATATTCCTCCAATACTAGCTTCATATATTCATTGGCTATGTCAAAGCGGGCGACACGGGCACAAAATTATGGTCGTCGGTCAAGGTTTCTTCATCATGTGTCACTTATTCATCCTTGTGTTCCTCCCTACTTGAATCTAGTTTGCCTCACACTATTGTGATGGCAGATAACATACCATGGGGCACGAGTTTTATGGCGCATGGTGCGGTTACTCGAACGAATCCATTCAGAACAATACATCTTCTGGTAACTCTCCACGTATTGGCATCTACTCACCTTCAATCTCATCTCCTACGATCCTGCTTAGGTGGTCCGCCACTATGTTCTTTGTTCCCTTCTTGTCTCGTATTTCAATATCGAACTTGGAGAATAGGAGAACCCACTTTATCAATAGCGGCTTGGCAACTTTCTTCATCATTAGAAAATGAATTGTCGCATGGTCAATGTATATTATGACTTTGACTTTCAATAGGTATTGTCTGAACTTCTCCAAGGAAATACTACAACAAGCATTTCCTTCTCACTGGTGGAGTAGTTCCTTGTGCTCCATTCAGTGTGACCGGACGCATAATATACGGACTTGTGATGCTTGTCCGTCTCTTTGGCCTAGCACGGCTCCAACTGTGTAGTCATTGTGTCGCACATGATCTTGAATGGTCGGACCAGTCCGGTGACTTGATGATTGGCACGCTCACTAGCCTTTCCTTGAGCATGTCAAATGCTTTATTGCAATCCATGATCATTTCAAAGGTCACTTCTTTCTTTAGCAGCTCACACAAGGGTGAATGAGATATTTGAAGAGTCCTTGATAACCCTACGATAAAAAATCTGCAGGGCCTAAGAAATAATTCACTTCCACAAATATTAGTAGGATAGACAGAGACCGAATTATACCAATCTTTGCCTTATAGACCTCAATACCGTTGGCTGAGACAATATGGCCAAGAACTATATCCTATTCTACCATAAAATGACACTATTCTTAATTAAGAACTAGGTTCTTTTCTATGTGACGAGCATCGTTATGCTCAGTCAAAATAATAATTCCTAACCAGCTACTCTAACTAGCAAAGTGGCAAGAAAGGGTCGAATCTCACAAGGAGTCCAGGTATTCAGTTCTTGTGTAATTAATCTAATCAAGTTTATAGTAACCAACAAGGGGGAAATTATTGAATGCAACTAAACTAACAATTGAATGGAAAACAATAATGGGAAAGCACTTCGCTCAACACACAACAGAAAGATTGATTGATCATGGACTTCTAATTACTATCGGGTTCATCCTAATATTTATATTCTATAGTTGTACTAATCCTTGTTCTTATATAGTTAATAGTCCAACTAAGTCCTAATAACCCTTACTTAACTACAACCCTAAAACTATCAAGATTTTAATAATTAAGCAGCAATGAACTCAGGAATAGATAGGTGCATGCAGTACCAATAACTCACGGTCGATATTTAACACACAATCAACTCTCCCTACATTTAAAATCCTAACTAGGTCATGTATTGATTTGCTACCTAACGATAAGACTCTCCAACTCGGACAAGCCAAACCTAGCAATATGAATAGACTTATTCTACCTAGATGATCAGCCAAACAGATAAATCACATCAATAAGCAATTCAGTTCAAGAGAGATCAAACAACTAGAATATGATTAAGACTAGGATAAGAAGTCTTACAATGAAATCATTTGTTGGCTTCAACAAGTTGAACAAAGTGAAATGGAACTACTCTTGCCTCATTCTAAAACAACGTAAAACTAGAAAAATGTGTAAACTGCAAATGATAGGGTGGAGGAAAAACTCTAACCCTATATTTATTAACCTAAACAATAGAAGACTAATCCTAAAAAGGCCCATCCCAAACCTCCATCAGAAAGTAGGAAAAATCCTAAAGTGAATCTCGGTGGAAGGAGGAACTCTCAACTTTCTTGTCCCAACACCGACGTGGTCGCGCATGTGTCGGCACGGTCGCGTCTGGGTCGCGTCTGGGTCAAAATCGGTATTCTATCTTGCAAACAGTGGCGCAGTCACGCTAGGCCCTCAGTAGTCATGCGCGTCTGCGTCCTTGTGTGCGCGATAGTGCTTCGTCCCTTTGACAATCTTCTCTTCGAAGGTCTGTAATCCTCGTGAATAAAGCCTTTGCTCTGCAAGGTCCGGATCACACAATATGATCCATAATCATGCAAAATCACCATAAATGATGCTAACGACCACCTGTTGCGTCATACCTAGATATCGCCTATCACTATGCATCTTTTAAGTACAAGTGTCAAGTGATGTAAGCAATTATCAAAACTATTTCCATGAATGGTGAAAATCATCCATAAATACTTTGATAAAAAAAAATTCTACGTACTTAGAGAAAAATATGAATGGTACACCTTTGGAAAGTACCCGACACATTACAAAGTCTAAAGGGTTTTCTGCAGTATGCAAATGTGCCAAAGGGGCATGTAATGTCATATTTTCTTAATCTTCTGTCTCTATCGCCACTTGGAAGTATCCTGAATAACCATCTAGGAAGCAGTAGGAACGACCTGCTAGTCGTTCGAGCATCTGGTCTATGAAGGGTAGGGGGAATAGTCCTTTCAAGTTACCACATTCATCTTGCAGTAATCGATACAAACCCTCCGTCATGTGACAATCCTTGTACGGATGAGCTCTCCTTGGTTATTCTCTACTGCGGTGATCTCTCCTTTCTTTGGAACCACATGTGTCGGGCTCACCCATTTGTTGTCCGAAATAGGGTATATCATGTTAGCTTGTAGGAGCTTGAGTACCTTTTTCTTTACTACCTCCATCATTGGTGGATTCAATCACCTTTGTGGTTTCTTTGTCATCTTATCCCCTTCTTTTAAAAGAATCAGGTGCGTACATGTTAGCGGGTTGATTCCTTTGATATCCACAATTGTCTATCTTAGAGTTTCTTTGTGTTCCTTTAGTATAGCTACAAGTCTTTCTTCTTGCTCGTCGGAGAGTTTGCTGGAGATCATGATCGACAACCTCTCCCCTTCTCCTAGGAATGCATACTTGAGATGATATAGCAATGATTTAATCTCTATGTATGGTTCCCACACAATAGAAGGTAGGAGCTTCTCGCGCGTTGTAATTAGTGACATGGGGCCACTGCCCAAAGGTTTACCCGAATACTCACCTGGTACATTTAAATGTGCAATCACCTTCTGCATGTTAGTGGTCATTTCATGTTCTGTGTTTGGAGTCATTATGATACTTTCAAAAACACTTTTAAGCTCATCGGTGCCATAGATGTCAAACACCTCTTGCACCATAGGTTCTACAGCATCGATAACAAATAGAGATGGAGGCGCGGACCGTGCAATAGATGTCAAACACCTGCGCCTTAGATGTCAAACTCCTCCTCGCCTTCAATGTCAGTTGCATCGGACAAGGCGCATGGTGTTTTGTCCACCGCAGGTCACGGGATTTCGTCCGTGGGGCGCGTCGGCTTCTCTTCCCTTTCCTCGATTTTCTCTGGATATGGGTTGGGAAACTCCTTTCCACTCCTAAGTGCTACAACATTCACAACTCGATTGCCACTTTTATTTTGAGTGACAGATCGTGCAATTTCTCCCACCTTTTTATCGAGCTTTTCTATTAATTTTTCCATGGCAGACAATTTCGTATCCATCTACAATTCTTTATCCACTTGCTCGACTTTTGGTAGTTTCACCTCACCTTCTCTTGGAGATGGTGTTGGCTTATTTAGTTAAGGTCGAGTGCTATCCACCAAGTTGTTGAAGATTCTCAAATTCTGCCCTGGTTTTAGATTCACTCTCTGAAATCATAGACAGTCTCATTGATCTCCCTACTCATTTGGTTCATCTTTTCCTCCGAGAAGAATCTTTTCAAGATTGTCTGGTATAGCTCGGGTCAGGTAGTGATACTTCCCCTCAGAACATAGTTGAGTCAATCATTTGCTTCCTTTTTTGATGTGAGAAAGACTTTATCTGTATTGACTCATTTGAGACTCCTCTTGTCTTTATGGAATAACAAATCCTTTGAACATTGTTCATGTGTCCTATTACAGCCTTGTTGTTTAATCCAAAGAAAAGTGGAAGCAAGTCCACCACACTTTTTGTGATGAAGTTAGGACCTTCATATGACTCTGGTATTACGACGGTGCTGGGAGCACGTGTCATGTCCCAAGTCATTGATTCTCTCATGGTTCTACTGGCTATTTCCCCTGTTGATTCTGCAAAACACAACTAGCACTAGAAATAGATAAGTAGCAAAGGTGTAGACCATAAGATTGGTCTACACAAAGTTAGCAATTTGTAATAGGATTAATAACTTGGATCCTTGGAAACGTTGCCAAATTTGACGTGCAAGTGGTCATCACGTGCGGTCAAGATTAATATTCCTATCGAATACCCAATACAGAAGTAATTAGTAAGTACATGGTTGATCCCACAGAGAGCTAGTGTTGTAGACTAAAACTAATTGTATTGCAATTATGAAAAGGGGGGTTTTTATGCTTGGGTTTTTGTAGACTAAAACTATGGAATTCTTGGATTGTTTGCTTGTAAGTTGGACAAATATTGATTCACCTATTCACCTTCGGCTATTCAACTATGTATTTGATCTTCGTGTTCTATTAACTCTTAATTCACTTATTATGAAGTTATCATGATTAAAGAAATAAATTATGAAAACTAACCAGTCAATTCATAAACTATAATTATCTCTCAACTCAAATATTCATATTCGCTAATCAGAATCCTATGAATTGTGTTTGCCACTAGATTTACCTATTAAACCGAATAAGCATTTTCTAACAGTATGAAATCTAACCCTAAATCCAAATGGCTTGTCTAAATGAATTCATGAATGACAATGCAATTGAAATAATAAGAGATAAAATAACAAAACAGAATACGAATTAAGATAAAACACTCAAAAATCAAAGTCAAAAGCTTCAAGATCCTAGATCAATCAAAAATGGAGTTAGTTCTCAATGAAAGGAAAAGGAAAAAGAGGAACGACTATTGTGTGTGGATCGTGGAACGTCCTCCTCTACTAACCCTAGAATCTAAGATAAAGTCTAATTTTCTCCTAGATGGGTAAACTAGGAATAAAACAAATCAAACTATCATAATAAAACTTCGTAAAATATAAACTAACTTCATAAAAATCCTAACAACTAAGATATGGTTGAGTTTTCAAAATGGGACGCGAGAATCTGCCGAGCTGCTCCGGTGCGGGTAGCAGGTTTAAGGTCGTGGGGTGCATCCATAGCTCTAGTGTGGCATTGATCCTTTCTTCTTTGTATGCCAATATGTGCATCCTCTAGTATCTCTTCTTCCTCCTAGATCCTTCATATAGATGCATCCTCAACTTCAGCTCCAAAACTTCGTGTCAATCTCCAATTAGCGTAAAGTCGTCTCTGGGATCATAAACATCCGAACTCCACTAAAGTGCTCTACTCATCTCGAGTGGAATTAGGATACCGCTCATCTCTCGAAAATGCTCATGTAGAATCTCCAAGTGCAAAAGTTGCTCACATAGAACTAACAATCAATAATCTCGATCCCCAACCAATCCAACCTATACAATCACATCTAACTCTCAACATAGAATGCTCTCATCTCACCAAAATGTAGTCACAAACCAAATCATTATGATAACGAAGTAACCATAGTCAATATGCTCCTAGAACATCCCTAAATCTCCTCTATAAATAAAAATAAAAATCTTAAACTCCATCTCTAAATAAAAACACTCCAAACTCCATTTAATGACCTACTCTACTAGGCAATATCCAATCACTGCAAACGCAAACTCAATCACCAATTCCTAGAGAAAAATTTGCATAGCACAACCACAACAATATGTATCCAATAATAAAAAAAAGTTTAATCCTAGAATCTACTCCATACCATCATCAAGTTTGCACTAGAAATCTCCATAAGAATCAGTAATCAAAAATCTCATAAATATGTCATCTAAGCTCAAGATAATCCACAAAGAGATATATAATCATGTAGGCTCAAAATGAATGGTGAAAATAAAATAGAATATTATCTACACCTTATAGCTCCAAGTGAAACCTACATGAAACACTCCTATACTCCAACACTTATGTCTTCAGCGCCAAAAATATGGAAAAGAAAGAACATCCTAAAACATTCAAATTCTTTTCACTCCAATTCTTACTTAAACGCCCTTTCGAGTTTTCACTTAACTGTCTCATCAAAATAATCTCACACACCTCACATCTCTCAACAATCTCATATTGTCGGGCTTAATGCCAGCCAGATTACCTACTTATTGTCTAAGCACCCCGAAAGGTTTTCACTCATCCCAGGATTTAGACCTGATCATGGGCGGGTTTGGGATGGACGCAGGCCGGGCCAAAAAAATTATTTTGTCCATTTATGCGGGCCGGGCCAAACCCTCCCATATTAAATGGGACAATTTCTATGTCCATACCCGTCCACTTTGCCATGCGGGCTGCCCATTTTACCCGTTTCTATAAAATATTTTCATACTTTTATCTAAAGTATAAATTAAGAAACATCCTATAAGGCAACGAACTAGAAATTTGCAAAGTCTAGAACTAGTGTTGAAAAGTGAGGTTTTTGATGTGTTTGGTAGCGAGAAAAAAAAGTGTTGAAAAATGAGGTTTTTGATGTGTTTGGTAGCGATAATCAACACGAATTATGAATGTAATCGATAATATTATTAAGTGGATGATATACCTGAGAAAATTTCTAATGAATTATGATATCCTTACTCTACTTATTAATATGTATGATATATTTACTCTATATGACTATTATTATATAATGTAAGTATATATATTTTTTATTATAAAAAAATAATATGGGCGGGCCTACCCGCTGGGACATTTTCTAAAACCATGTCCATCCCATTTTAATATGGGCCCGGCCCGGATGGGCAAAAATCATTGTCCAAACCCGCCCACATTTTAGGGCGGGCTGGCCGGGCCGGGCCGGGCGGGCTTGCCCGCCTTTGAACAGGTCTACCAGGATTTTATTTTGGCTCTTTTCAAGATTTATGCCTCTTTTATTTATTTTTTAATTTTCAAATTTATAGACTCATAGAGAAATATATCAATAGCTAGCATAATATACTCCCCTACACTTAAAATAAGCTGTCCTCAATATAAATATCAGACAAATATAAAGAACGAGAAGAGAATAGAAAAATACCACTATTGTTGTGGTGGTGGTGGTAGATATCCGAGGTACTGGGACCTAGAAAAAGCATCCTAGTTTTGTATCTCCTGTAGCATAATCCCCATCTTCTTGTCATGTTGAGTTCAACAAGTGTCCTGAAATGCGGTGTAGTCAGTGAAGCGCTGGTCCAGGTGATCAATTTGCTCATGCGCCTGCCTCGTGTAATCGACATTCTCAGCAACGGACACATGCTCCTCCACGGGAGGCACATAAATGCCAACAATGCCACGAAGGTCCCAATACTCAAAACGGACACTAGGGTATGGTAGAGGCTCGGGCATAGGCAGCTCGATACTAATCACATTCCTGGGGCCGATAACGTAACGATGCACATTGCGGGGCTGGTGTCTGTTGTTCAGTCCTGCCATAAACTCCCACTTAGAAACTAGCATGTGAAAATCCCTCATTTGACCTGTGTCAAATCAGTAGAGGTGGGAGATGAGCTCCTCCACTGGGAGTCCAAGGCTAAGAGCATCCCCGATCAGCATGATCATACCTCCTAAAAAAATCTTTCCACCAAACTCTTATGCGTAATATCTAATTGAATTGAATGCACTTTCTAGATTGATCACCTAGGTTGTTAGTTCAATTTAATATCGCTAGGGCCTGGTTTATCCTAGTTGGAGAACCTTGCCTGCTTAGTAGTACGAATCTCTACTTGGACTAGTTGGAATCGTAGGATAGGGAGATTAATGAGATATAGGCGCCAAGGGCAACGTACCTTCCTATTTATTCATGAACCTAATGTTGCCTAGGAGTTAGTCTTGATAGTTTCAAGGCTAGGTTGGTAAGCAAGACGATGTTAGGACTAGTTGACCTAATTAGCAATATCAGTACATGGATTAGGAAAATTTAGAAGACATAAAGGAATTAGAAATAGAGATAGAACCCGAATAAAATGAACCTAGGACCATTGAATCAGGCTAGTAGGTTAGAATAACCATATGAAGTGTTTTACTCAATTAATCAAAACAATCAAAACAATTTTCTCACTCCCCCAATTAGTTACTTTTCATTAGTTAATCGTTCTAATACCTTAAGAATTGAATACCTTCGGTTCCTTGTGGGATTCGACCCCTACTTGCCACTCTACTTTAGTAGATGAGTAAAAGGGATTACTTTGATTAGAGGAACTAACGACCTCTCTGTCAAATTGGCGTCGTTACCGGGAAACCAATTTTCTTTTCTTACTGTATTAGCTTGATTAACTACGGGTCTGGATAGTGCATGGTCAGCACTCACGCTACTAATCATTTTCTTGCTAATCTTATTCCAGAAATCGAACGTAATGTTAGAAGAAGACTAAGAGAGAGAGCCGCTGCAACGATGCAGCAGGGAGACCTTCCTGTCAGCAATGAGGCATCGACACAAGCATCGGAATAGATGGAGGTCAATCGATTGCTCATGAATCAATTTCTTGAAGCATACGCGCAGAGGAACAACCTCGCTGGAAACAGGACATTGCGGGAGCGCATACTCCCAACTTGACGCAACAGTCTCAAGCGGTGATTCTACCACCACTTGCCAGGGGTTGACCTTCGAACTCAAGTCCGGAGTGATCAACTTACTCCCCACCTTCCACGGGATGCTCGGATAAGACTCTATTATTCATATCAATCAATTACATGACATTTGTATGACAATGAAGCCATGCAATGTGTCGGAGGAACAAATCAAAATGAGGGCATTCGACTTTACCTTGAAGGATAAGGATAGAGCATGGTACTACCGCCTCCCTACAAGCACTATTGATAGTTGGAGAAGTTTCACTGAGAGTTTCTCAACCATTACTTTCCGATGAAGAAGGCAAACACAATGAAGAGGGAGATCGTGCAGGTTAACAAAAGGAAGGAGAGTCGTTATACGACTATTTAGAGAGGTTCAAAGGGTTGTGGGCTAGTTGCCCTTTCCATGGCTATGAACAGCAGGACCTGGTGAGGTTCCTTACTCAAGGACTGATGTCTAATGAGAGAAGGATTGTAGACGTAGCGTGTGGAGGAAATGTTCTTAATATGACCCCGGAGGACGTGATGTACAAATTGAAAGATATGGCCGAAAGCACAAGAAGCTTCGGGAGGACGTAAACCACAAGGGCTTTCAACGCCGTGAACTCAAGCATAGAAGGATCAAGCTTGGCTATGGATTTAGCCTAGATCAAGAAAATTCTCGCAAAGTTGGTACCTGCAGGAGAACAGTGCCTCACATGACTCTGCGGAATTCTTGCAAGTACTAGTCACCATTCGGAGGCATGTCCCGAACTTAGGGAGGATACGATCGTGGAAGTAAACGCGATGGGAGGATATGGGCCTCCTCGTCCATGGGAGAATCAATAGAATTTTCAACCACGTCATCGAGACCAGTAGGACCAGCAGAGGTGGAGACCTCGTGAGCAGCAGCAGCAGAATCAAGGAGCTCCGAGGATGGAGATAATTAAGGACTTGGCAAGGAACGTCCCCACACTTGCTTCAACTGCCCAGAATATCGACCCAAGCCTAAAGAATCTAGAAGTTCAAATGGGGCAGATAGCGCAAACCATCTCGACGTTAGCGGAAAACAACTCCAATTCACTACCGGCCCAGATGGTGGTGAACCCGAACGAGAACGTGGAAAGCATGAGTCAAACTTGAAAAATGTTAGCGTAATGGCGTTGGGAAGTGGTAAAAACACAGAGAAGAAGTCAAGACAAGAGGAAGATAAAGTACAAGACCCGGCAGAGGCGCGCCCGCACATGGAAATGCCGGACCGCGAGCCTCTTACAGAAGTCAATACTCGATCGCGCACAGACCAGCGTGCCTGTGCCCCACACTCTGGAGGACCGGGCGACCGCGCCACCTTGGCGCGCGATCGCGTGCTGACGGATCCAGATTTCGGAAACCAAACGCGATCGCGCCCTACCGAGCATGACCGCTCCCTACCTACTGAGATAGAGACGCGACCGTGTCTGGATGAGAGCGTCCGTGCCCTACCGTCTCCAGAAGATGACGAGGCCGAGAAGGAAAAGGTGAGAAAGAAGGTCTGATGGAGGAAGAATAATTAGATGATCTGAGAGGCGACTTCAAGCTCTACTAAAGCAACTACGTTCGCCCGAATTTCCCCCAGCTCGGTTCAGAGAAGCCTCCGCCCCCATTCCTAGAAGCACTAAAGGATACTAGAAAGTCAGTGGACGAAAAAGAGCTGTTCAAATTTTTTAATAAATGTGTCATTAATATTCCCCTACTCAAGATGGTGCAAAGTATACCGCGATACGCGAAGTTCCTCAAAGAGATTTGCATGGTAAAAAGAAAGCAAAAGAAGAAAGAAACTAACATAGTAGTGGCCGGAAAAAGAGTGTCCTCGATCTACCAACAACACATGCCTCGTAAGTTCAACGATACAGGTATGGTCATTGTCCCTTGCCAATTGACAACACTAATTTTGACCGTGCTATGTTAGATCTAGAGGTCGCTATAAATGTTTTCCCGTACTCTCTATGCCAACAATTAGGACACGGATCTTTAAATGAGACAAATATTCTAGTCCAATTAGCTAATGGGTCGACTGTTCGCCCTAGGGGAGTTGTAGAGAATGTGCTGGTTAAGGTAGATAAGCTTTTCTTCCCTACAGACTTTTATGTGATGGACATGGAAAATGATAGAGATGGTGTACCTATACTGTTAGGAAGACCATTTATGAGAACAACCGACACTAAAGTGGACATAGGGAGAGGGACAATATCTTTGGAGTTTGATGGGGATGTAGTCAGCTTTGATATAGGTAGTGATGAGGAGCCTGGAGATGAGGCTGCAAGTGTTTTTGAAATTAAGGTAGCGGATCCCGAGAGGGATGTTGATAGGCTAGAGCTAGCATTGGTCGATGGGACCCCCATGCTAATATTAGAAGGAGCAATCCCTCTTTTTCTTTCACCAATATTTCAAGTACCCACAGTAACGTTTGATTTACCGCCGGGGCACTATGTGGTGAAGAAGAAGGGATATGATAAGGGGCTTACAAAAGGGAGAGAAGGAATAAAACAATATTGGATATGGAAGGAAGAGCTGGCCAAGAGATTGGTCGAAGCAGGCTGAGAAAGAGGTATGTCGAGACAACGACGTTAAACAAAGGCGTTGACCGGGAGGCAACCCGGCAAAGAGGTAATTTATCTTTTTTCCACTTGAGTTATATGTGTCCTTGTTTCACAATGAGAACATTGTGTAGTTTAAGTGTGGGGGAGGGGATTAGCCTTGCATATCCCTGCATTTAAAATTTTGAGTCAGTTTTCCCCTTTGTTGTTGAATTTTATATTTTAAGAGTCGGTATCCATAGTTTTTCCTTTGTTTGTGACGTTGTGAACTTCTACAAATATGCATGATCCTTAAATTTTCTTACTATGTCTTAGATGTTAATATTTCAAGTGTATGTAGTGAGGATATGTTGGATTAAATGGAGGATTTAGGCTTGAGCATGTGGATTGTGACTAGGACGCACTAGAACCTTGTTTAGACTATATGAATCACCACCTTGCCTCTTAATTATTATTTTGTCATAATAAATTATCCCCGTCCTTTTTACAAAGAAAAAGAAAAAGAAAATAAAATATAAATATAAATATAAATGTAGTGAGCTCTTAGTAAAAGAAAACCGAAAGAGCACGTGATACCCGAGGTGTGAAAAATAACTGAGGGATCGATCCTCCATGATCTATTAAGCAAGAGTCTCATAGTATCTTGGACCATAAAATGGACAGGTTCTACCTAGAAAAATAATAATTTGGTCTGGACCATAAAATGAACTGACCCTGCGCCCAAAATATAAAGGTGTAGAAAAAGTAATGGGATAAATGGGGGCAAGGAAAATTGCATATGGTGTGACTTGAGTGGAGATTGGTTGATGACTGTTTTCAAACAATTTGGAACTTGCGCAGAATTATCATAAGTAGGAAGCATGTTAGGACAAGCTCCAGTCATTTATTTAATCTTCAGTTATTCACATTTATATATTACTTGGGTAGAGACATCTTCGGTATAGTTTGGAGATATAGGTGATTGCATCTGCGTAGGGGTTAGCATAGTTCAAATATTGAGGGATACTTGGTACCATCGTTAGAGTCAAGCTAGTTTAAATGCATTACTTTGAAGTTTGTGTCTGGAGTCAGAATCTACGCCCACTATTCTATGATGCTAGGTACTATAAGTCAGAAGTTGATCGAGGACCACTTGGATTGTACCACCGTACTCACTGAGCCTGCCAAGAGTCAGCTCCAGTTTACTCGAGGATGAGTAACAGTTCAAGTGTGGGGGTATGATTGGAGGCATTTCGTACACCATTAAGAGTAGGAATTAGCATCAACTATAGGCGTAAAAGGACACAAGAGGAGCGTATTGCCATAATCCCGGTGTCATTGAGCAAAGAGTACAAACACGAGGATTATGTGAATAAGGGAGAATACGTGGAAGGCGAAGAGAGAACACAAGTAAAGAAGGGGCGAAAAAGGGCACCTTGCCCCGGCCGCACACGCGCCTAGCTCGCGCACCACGCCAGGACAAGCCACACAGTGGCACGACTGCGCCACCACCGACGCAAACGCGCACCACCTTCTGAGGGTGGCGCAATTGCATCGACACATGCGCGCTCGCGCCTTCAGCCCTTAGCGTCGCGAGAAGCCCTAGCTCCGGGACTTCAGTTGGGCTTTTTACCTAAGTTTTACATGTATTTCGGGCTCGCCTTTCATACAACTCATTTTAGGGTTCTCATTTAGGTTAGATTACTCATTTCTTATAAATATGGAGAGCTTTGCCTCTCCCTAGTCATCCATTATCTCATTTTCCAAATTACATTAGGTTATTAGCAACGAGCCAGGAGTAATCTCCTTAGACTTTGTATGGTTGGTTCGCGCCTCTAGGCTGATTCAATGTGAGGTTCTTATCCTTGGTTATTAATATTATTATGTCTCTATTGCTTTAATCTCTTGCGTGTAATATCTAATTGAATTGAATGCACTTCCTAGATTGATCACCTACGTTGTTAGTTCGATTTAATATTGCTACGGCCTGGTTTATCCTAGTTGGAGAACCTTGCCTGCTTAGTAGTACGAATCTCTACTTGGACTAGTTGGACTCGTAGGATAGGCAGATTAATGAGGTATAGGCGCCAAGGGCGATATACCTTCCTATTTATTCATGAACCTAATGTTGATTAGGAGTTTGTCTTGATAGTTTCAAGGCTAGGTTGGTAGGCAAGACGTTCTTAGGTCTAGTTGACCTAATTAGCAATATTAGTACATGGATTAGGGTAATTTAGAAGACATAAAGGAATTAGGAATAGAGATAGAATCTGAATAGAATGAACCTAGGACCATTGAATCAGGCTAGTAGGTTAGAATAACCACATGAAGTGTTTTTCCCAATTAGACAAAACAATCAAAAAGTTTTCTCAATCCCCTAATTAGTTACTTTTCATTAGTTAGTCATTATAATACCTTAAGAATTGAATACCTTCGGTTCCTTATGGGATTCGACCCCTACTTGCCACTCTACTTTAGTAGAGGAGTAAAAGGGATTACTTTGATTAGAGGGCCTAACGACCTCTCTGTCAAATTGGCACCGTTACCAGGGAACCAATTTTCTTTCTTACGGTATTAGCTTGATCAACTGCGGGTCTGGCTAGTGCATGGTCAGCACCCGCGCTACTAATCATTTTCTTGATAAGCTTATTCCAGAAATCAAACATACTGTTAGAAGAAGACTAAGAGAGAGAGCCGCTGAAATGATGCAGCAGGGAGACCTTCCCGTCAACAATGAGGCACCGACACAAGCACCAGACAGCCGGAGGCCAATCTATTGCTCATGAACCAATTTCTTGAAGCATACGCGCAGAGGAACAACCTCTCTGGAAACAGGACACTGCGGGAGCGCACTACTCCTAACTTGACGCAGCAGCCTCAAGCGGTGATTCTACCACCACTCGCACTAGGGGTGAGCTTTGAACTCAAGTCCGGAGTGATCAACTTACTCCCCACCTTCCATGGGATGCCCGAAGAAGACCCTATTATGAATCTCAATCAATTCCACGACATTTGTATGGCGATGAAGCTAGGCAACATGTCGGAGGAACAAAACAAAATGAGGGCATTTGACTTTACCTTGAAGGATACGGCGAGAGGATGGTACTACCACCTCCCTACGGGCATTATTGATAGTTGGGAGAAGTTGCACCGGGAGTTTCTCAACTGGTACTTTCTGGTGAAGAAGGCAAACACAATGAAGAGGGAGATCGTGCATGTTGAACAAAAGGAAGGAGAGTCGTTATACGACTATTTAGAGAGGTTCAAAGGGTTATGGGCTAGTTGCCCTTTTCAAGGCTATGAACAGCAGGACAAGGTGATGTTCCTTACTCAAGGACTGATGTCTAATGAGAGAAGGATTGTATACGTAGCGTGTGGAGGAAATGTTCTTAATATGACCCCGGAGGACGTGATGTACAAATTGCAAGATATGGCCAAAAGCACAAGAAGCTTTGGGAGGACGTACACCACAAGGGCTTTCAACGTTGTGAACTCAAGCGTAGAAGGATCAAGCTTGGCTATGGAGTTAGTCGAGATCAAGAAAATGCTTGCAAAGTTGGTACCTACAGGAGAGCAGCGCCCTGCATGACTCTGCGGAATTTGTGCAAGTACTAGTCACCATTCGGAGGCATGTCCCGAACTTAGGGAGGATACGATATCGGAAATAAACGCGATGGGAGGATATGGACCTCCTCGTCCATGGGAGAATCAACAGGATTTTCAACCACGTCACCGATACCAGCAGGACCAGCAGAGGTGGAGACCTCGTGAGCAGCAGTAGCAGAATCAAGGAGCTCCGACGATGGAGATGATTAAGGAATTGGCAAGGACCATCGCCACACTTGCTTCAACTGCCCAGAATATTGACTCAAGCCTAAAGAATCTAGAAGTTCAAATGGGGCAGATAGCACAAACCTACTCGACGTTAGCGCAAAACAACTCCAATTTGCTACCGGCCCAGATGGTGGTGAACCCGAACGAGAACGTGGCAAGCACGAGTCAGAACTTGAAAAATGTTAGCGCATTGGCATTGAGAAGTGGTAAAAACACTAAGAAGAAGTCAAGACAAGAGGAAGAGAAAGTACAAGACCCGGTAGAGGCGCGCCCCCGCATGGAAATGCGCGACCACGAGCCTCTTCCAGAAGTCGATACGCGATCGCGCACAGACTAGCGTGCCCGTACCCCACACTCTGGAGGACCAGGCGACCGCGCCACCTTGGTGCGTGACCGCGTGCTGACGGACCCAAATTTCGAAAAGCAGACACGGTCGCGCCCTACTGAGCAAGACCGCACCCTACCCACTGAGATAGAGACGCGACCGCATCTGGCTGAGCGCGTCTGCGCCCTACCGTCTCCAGAAGATGACGAGACTGAGAAGGAAAAAGGTGAGAAACAAGGTCCGATGGAGGAAGAAGAATTAGACGATCCGAGAGGCGACTTCAAGCTCCGCCAGAGCAACTAAGTTCGCCCGAATTTCCCTCCGCTCGGTTCAGAGAAGCCTCCGGCCCCATTCCAAGAAGCACTAAAGGATATTAGAAGGCCAGCGGACGATAAAGAGTTGTTCGAAATTTATAATAAATGTGTCGTTAATATTCCCCTACTCAAGCTGGTGTAAAGTATATCGCGATACGCGAAGTTCCTCAAAGAGCTTTTCACTGTAAAAAGAAAGCAAAAGAAGAAAGAAACCAGCAGAGTAGTGGCCGGAGAAAAAGTGTCCGCTATCTAACAACAACGCATGCCTCGTAAGTTCAACGATCCAGGTATGGTCATTATCCCTTGCCAATTGACAACACTCATTTTCATGTTAGATATAGGGGCCGCTATAAATGTTTTTCCGTACTCTCTATGCCAACAATTAGGACATGGACCTTTAAATGAGACAAATATTCTAGTCCAATTAGCTGATGGGTCGACTGTTCGCCCTAGGGGAGTTGTAGAGAATGTGCTGGTTAAGGTAGATAGGCTTTTCTTCCCTACATACTTTTATGTCCCGGACATGGAACATGATAGAGATGGTGTACCTATATTGTTAGGAAGACCCTTTATAAGAACAACCGACACTAAAGTGGAGCTAGGGAGAGGGACATTATCTTTGGAGTTTGATGGGGATGTAGTCAGTTCTGATATAGGTAGTGATGAGGAGCCTAGAGATGAGGCTGCAAGTGTTTTTGCGATTAAGGTAGTGGATCCTGAGAGGGATGTTGATAGGATAGAGATAGCATTGCCCCCCCCCCATGCTAATATTAGAAAGAGCAATCCGTCTTATTCTTCCACCAATTTTTCAAGTACCCAAAGTAACGTTTGAGTTACCGCCGGGACACTATGTGGTGAAGAAGAAGGGATATGACAAGGCGCTCACAAAAGAGAGAGAACAAACAAAACAATATTGGATACGGAAGGACGAGTTGGGCAAGAGATTGGTCAAAGCAAGCTGAGAAAGAGGTACGTCGAGACAACAACGTTAAACAAAGGCGCTAACCGGGAGGCAACCCGGCAAAGAGGTAATTTATCTTTTTTCCACTTGAGTTATATGTGTCCTTGTTTCACAATGAGAACATTGTATAGTTTAAGTGTGGGGGAGGGGATTAGCATCGCATATCCCTGCATTTAAAATTTTGAGTCAGTTTTCCCCTTTGTTGTTGAACTTTGAATTTTAAGAGTCGGTATCCATAGTTTTTCCCTTGTTTGTGACGTTGTGAACTCTACAAAGATGCATGATCCTTAAATTTTCTTACTATGCCTTAGATGTTAATATTTCAAGTGTATGTAGTGAGGATATGTTGGATTAGGTGGAGGACTTAGGCTTAAGCATGTGGATTGTGACTAGGACGCACTAGAATCTTATTTAGACTACATGAATCACCACCTTACCTCTTGATTATCATTTTGTCATAATAAATTGTCCCTGACCTTTTTACAAAGAAAAAGAAAAAGAAAATAAAATAAAAGTAGGTAGTGAGCTCCTAGTAAAAGAAAATCGGAAGAGCATGCGATGCCCGAGGTATGAAAAATAAATGAGGGATCGATCCTCCATGAACTATTAAGCAAGAGTCTCATAGTAGCCTGCACCATAAAATTGACAGGTTCTATTCTACCTAGAAAAATAATAATTTGGTCTGGACCATAAAATGGACGGACCCTACGCCCAAAATGTAAAGGTATAGAAAAAGTAATGGGATAAAAGGGGGGAAGGAAAATTGCATATGGTATAAATTGAGCAGAAATTGGTTGATGATTGTTTTCAAACAATTTGGAACTTGTGCAGAATTATCATAAGTAGGAAGCATGTTAGGAAAATCTCTAGTTGATTATTTAATCTTCCGTTATTCACAATTATATATTACTTGGATAGAGACATCTTCGGTATAGTTTGGAGATTTAGGTGATTGCATCTGCGTAGGGGTTAGCATATTTCAAATATTTGGGATACTTGGTACCTTTGTTAGAGTCAAGCTAGTTTAAATGAATTACTTTAAAGTTTGTGTCTGGAGTCGAAATCTACGCCCTTTATTCTATGATTCTAGATATCATAAGCCAGAAGTTGATCGAGGAGCACTAGGATTGTACCACCGTACTGACTGAGCTCACCAAGAGTCAGCTCCAGTTTACTTGAGGACGAGAAACAGTTCAAGTGTGGGGTATGATTAGCGGCATTTCGTACACCATTAAGAGTAGGAATTAGCATCAACTATAGGCGTAAAGGACACAAGAGGAGCGTATTGCCATAATACCGACGTCATTGAGCAAAGAGTACAAACACGAGGATTATGTGAATAAGGGAGAAGACGTGGAAGGTGAAGAGCATAAACAAGTGAAGAAGAGGCAAAAAAGGGCACCTTGCCCCGGGCGTGCAAGCGCCTAGCTCGCGCACCAAGCCAGGACAAGCCACAAAGTGGCGCGACCGTGCCACCACCGACGTGACCGCGCACCACCTTCTGAGGGTGGCGCGCCTTTCACACAAATCATTTTAGGGTTCTCATTTAGGTTAGATTACTCATTTCTTTTAAATAGGAAGAGCTTTGCCTCTCCCTAGTCATCCATTATCTCATTTTCCAAATTACATTAGGTTATTAGCAATGAGGCAGGAGTAATCTCTTTAGACTTTTTATGGTTGCTTCGCGCCTCTAGGTTGATTCAGTGTGAGGTTCTTATCCTTGGTTTTTAATGTTATTATGTCTCTATTGCTTTAATCTCTTGCGCGTAATATCTAACTGGATTGAATGCACTTTCTAGATTGATCACCTAGGTTGTTAGTTTGATTTAATATTGCTACAGCCTGGTTTATCCTAGTTGGAGAACCTTGCTTGCTTAGTAGTACGAATCTCTACTTGGAATAGCTAGACTCGTAGGATAGGGAAACTAATGAGGTATAGGCGCCAAGGGCAATATAGCTTCCTATTTATTCATGAACCTAATGTTGCCTAGGAGTTAGTCTTGATAGTTTCAAGGCTAGGTTGGTAGGCAAGACGTTGTTAGGACTAGTTGACCTATTTGGCAATATTAGTACATGGATTAGGGTAATTTAGAAGACATAAAGGAATTAGGAATAGAGATAGAACCCAAATCAAATGAACCTAGGACCATTGAATCATGCTAGTAGGTTAGAATAACCATATGAAGTGCCAATTAATCAAAACAATCAAAAAGTTTTCTCAATCCCCTAATTAGTTACTTTTCATTAGTTAGTCGTTCTAATACCTTAAAAATTGAATACCTTCGGTTCCTTGTGGGATTTGACTCCTACTTGCCACTCTACTTTAGTAGAGGAGTAAAATGGATTACTTTGACTAGAGGGCCTAACGACCTCTCTGTCAGAATACTTGACAAACACTTCAAATGCTCGCCATGCTTCAAATCAACTTCAAACTTGGCCAATGACCCGTCAATATGTAGATCTCCAAAGGGCGAAAGCAATGGTGGTGGTGGCTAGAACAAATTTTGGCTAGAATGGCCAGAAAAGCTCAAAAATGGGACGAATGACAGTCGCCTATTGTAACAACGGGCACCGATTTAGGCCGGGGTGAATTTTGGGTTTTTTTGGCTTGTTTTGTGGAAAGGTGGTGTTAAAATGGCCGAGTGTGGGTTTTTTTGGTGGTATGAGTAGGGGTAGAGGGTGAATGTGGTAGAAAGTGGAATGAGATAGGGTATTCTTGTGGGTTTGTGGATTTGGGTTTAAAAAGAATTATGGAGGAAGAAGGTGATGAATAAAGATGAGGGTAAATCTGGAATTGTGGGTATATGGCTTGAAAATCAGATTTCTCTAAAAAACGCTTCCACTCTCTTTCAACTCTTTCTTTTCACACAACTCTCTTGTTTTTCCGTTCGATCTCCTCAAACGACTCACCACTAAAATGCTCTCTCACTCAACTCTCTTTTTCACATTCAAAGAATTTTCTCTCTATTTTTACCTTATCCCTCTAATTTTTTTTTGAAAATTTGATTTTTTTAGCTTTTTGTGCTATGTTTTTGTTTCGCTCTATCTTTTTCACACTCAGAATTTTTTTCCTCAAAAAATTTCGCTTTCACTCAGTTTTGAAAATAATATTTTAAAATACAAAAATTATTTTTCAATGTAGCTCAAAATGTGCGGAAAATGTTGACTTAATACGACTCGATCTAATCTAAGAATTTAAGCTAAACTATCTAAGCCAAAAGTAAAAGACAAACTACCTCGCTCGGGTTGCCCTTTGAGAAGCGCCTTATTTAGAGTCGTGACTCAACTCCGTGTGCTCAACTCACATAAGGGTTGTCCGACTCCTTCGGAGCTTTCACTCTCCAAAATGGAAGCAAATGAAATCTAAGAATCCACGAGTAAACCCTCATTGGCATTTGATTTTAGGCTTCTTGGCTTTTTTACCGGACTCCGTGCGCACTCCCCCACACTTGCATTTCATGTGGGGCTGCTTTGTACTCTGTAGGTCATCTTGCACATATAAATCAACAACTCGGGGACTATTTCCTCTCTGAAAGATTAGTCTAGTGGGGACACTGCTCAAATCATCTCTAGTACCAAGCATCATATTGCTCGTACTGTTGCTTATATAATCCTCCAAGCTCGGCGCAACTGTGTCAATCTCGTAAAGGGGCTGAAGAAATGGCTTGTTAGTAATAGTACCGTCATTATAAAAAGTAACAGTCTTACCATTAAAACCATTATAGTTATGCCAGCTTGCACATCAATAACCACGCTTTTGGTTCTCATAAACGACCTCCCTAAAATGACGGGAACCGGTTGGTCCTCGTAATCCATCTAGATAACGTAAAATTTTGCGGGGAAAGTAAACTCGCCCACGCGTACCAATATGTTTTCCAACTTTGCTAGTGGAAGGATATTGGATCTGTCAGCTAACTGAATGGCGACTCTGGTGTAGCTTATAGGACAAAAGCCTAATGAGTAGTAAAGGTAAAAAGGCAATAGAATGATAGAAGTGCCCAAGTCGAGCAAGGCTCGATAGATCCTCTCTTTCCCAATACTGACTAGGGTAGTTCATGAGAACCAAATGGGGACGATATGGTTGGTGGAATAGATTAGATTAGATAGGTGGTTCTCGGCCAACTTTATTTGGAAGAATGACCACATGGATAGTCGAGCTATCAGAATTTGACATCGAGTATAGACCAAGGTCGTCCATTAAAGCCTAGGCGCTAGCCGAGTTTACCGTGGAGAATATTTTCCGAGAAAATGGAGAACCAGAACCACATGAGAGCCATTTGTGGGAATTACATGTAGATGGGTTGTAAACGCCAAATGATGCGGCGTCGAGGTAGTGCTAGTTTCACCAAAGGGAGATGTTCATGAACACACGCTCACACATAGCTTCTCGAAAAGAAAAAACACACACGCTCGCATAGCTCTTGCGGGTTCGGTGGAGCAGATTGAATGTTTCTGTGACTCATAAGTAGTTGTACAACAAGTAAAGGGGGTGTACGAGACCAGAACCAGAATCCTCCCAGTTATCACGCGTGAGTCACTGCTTTCAAATCTATGTTCAAACACTTCATTGTCACAGTTGTGCCAAGAGAGGCAAATGAACAGGCAGATGAGCTAGCTAAATTGGCTTCGCGAGCACAACCATCAGTAACAAAGCTGATGCAAAGTCGCGACCTTTTTGGATTCAAACCTGTGACGAGAGGGCAACTTGTAAACACATGGAGATGATGGCTATCGACTTACCTATCGATGACTAACGCATCCATATCATAAAATACTTAAAGCAATAAGACATCCATGAGGACCGTCGCGAGCGTAGAAAGTTGAACGTGCAAGCCGCTCATTTCTTTACGTGCCAAGTCGAACTCTATAAGAGGGGCATCATGACTCAAGAACTATCACGATGAGGGTCAAATAATGCTTGTAGAACTCCACGCAGGACTATGCGGCACTCATTCCGGCTGGCGATCCCTTGTATTTAAAGCACTCTAAAACAGTCATTTTGGGATATCGATGCGAGAGGATGCTATGTAGCTGGAAAAAACTTGCAGAGCCTGCCAAACATGCACACCATCTATACACTAGCTTGGGGTAGAGATGCAGATCATGACATGGTCGTGTCCATTCACGATGTGGGGACTAGACTTATTGGGACCTTTTTCACCTAAGGCACCTGGACAACTCGAGTTCACCATTGTCGCTATTGACTACTTCACGAAGTGGATTGAAGTTGTACCACTCGCAAGGACAATAGTACAATCAATACAGAAGCTCCTGTGGCAAAACATCATTTGCCAATTTGGACTACCCCAGGATATTGTCACACACAGAGGGCCACAATTAAACACACCAAAGCTTGTCACCTGGTGTGATGACATGGACATAAAACTAAAGTTCACTTCAGTTGCTCACCCCCACTATAATGGGCAAGTGGAGGCGGTCAACAAGAGTATTTTCACAAACTTTAAAAAGCGACTGGATGGTGCATGTGGAAAATGGGTTGAACAACTACCGTTGGTATTATGGGCCAACCGCACCACAACCAAACGAGCTACAAGGGAATCACCTTTCTTCCTCGCATATGGCGTCGAGGCTATGGTGCCCGTCGAGCATTTATTTCCAAGTGACAGGATGATCCATTTCAGCAAAGAGACAAACAATGATAAAATGATCCTTGACCTACAACTTTGCGAAGAAGCCCGAGAAATGGCAACAATTCAAGCGGCACACCATAAGGTTGTCGTAGCTAAGTACTACAATAAAAACATCAAGCCAAGAAAGTTTGTGAAATGGGATCTCGTATTACGCAAAACTAAAGGAGGGAAGTTAGACCCCAATTGGGAGGGCCCATATATTGTCAACCCCAAGTTAGCTCCAGGGGCGTACAAATTAAAAGACTGCCCATGCAATTGCATCGCGAACTCATGGAACATGATGCGCCTGCACAAATACTATCCATAGAATCAAAAAGTCTCGTCGCAGGTATGCACCTAGCCTAATATACTTTTTATCTTCATATCAAACAGTAACTTATCCATGATGTACTATCTACCTCGTCTCTAAAAAGACGGAGTTTATTTAACCTTCTTTGCTTGAATTTATAGGCGAGCCTTATCTCTCTGGATCGTAAAATCCCAAGATTGTAAATAAAGAAGGTGAGTGAGATGATTAGACTCACTCACTCTCATCCATAACTCGTATCGAGCAGTCGACGTCGAAGCCCGGTGGAGGTCAAATGTGGAACCAGATCACGAGCCATCCTGTTTCATTAGAGGGCATTATGTGGTGGGGGACAACCTTGATCATACAAGTATAAATGGCCAAGCCAATATTCCTAAGACTGTATAAGGCCTTAAAAAGATGAGTCAAAGGCTTGTAGGCAATTTTGTTGCATCACAAGCGAAATGCGGTAACATGACGCCAAAAGTTGGGATGAAGCTATGTAGGACTAAAGTCACTTTGCGAAAGAGGTCCTTCATGAACTGTGGAAGGGGTAATTTAAACCCAGCTCGTAGTGCATGACGAGTGCTTGAATAATATATGAGTTATCGTTATTATTGTTCAAGTTATCATTAGAAAATCGAAAATATTATTTAAAATCCTATACAGCTGTAAGGATCTTTCAAATTTATGTCCGCTATAAAAATGTATAGCATGTTCTTTTGATAATCAAAACGAGACAAATAAAATATCACACAATCTTAGATGCGTGGCAATTTTCCTTTACAATTAATGCTATAAATATTGCAACTGATCGTGGGACTCGCTGATTAATTGCCTTCTCGTAGCTTTTCACTTCACCTCTTACAAAGAATTTCACCCTTATGCCACGGATGATGGTGAACGCTTATTTCACCTATTATTGTTGGACCTGATTAGTGTGTGGGACATTTTCCTTCTAAGAATGGCCATGGATCGAACCCCTAGGCCCAAAATAAGATGACCCTTAAGGATCGATAACTAGGAAAAAAGGATAAATAATTCCTTTATTATGATGGAATGACGTCTAAGAGGGGATGAGATCATTAGATACTACTATAAATAGAAAATGGAAAGGAAGTACAAGGGACTTTTCGGGTTTTGGGTTTGTTTGGGTTCGGGTTTGGGTAGACCGATTATTTTAGGGCAGTCTGATTTAAAAAATATGTATAATTATTATTATTCCATAGCTTACCAACTTTGCGTGTTTTGAATCATCTTGAATATTGTTACATGTGGACTATTTATTTGTTATTAACTTAAGTTGTTTTGAACATATTTTATGCATCTGAATCATGTTTAATTTTAAAAATAATATCATTTATATGCTTTTGATATTTTATTACTTGTTTAACTTGTTTAATTTTACATCGTTCTGGTTTTTATAGGAAATTAATTAATTAAAATCATTATTTAAACTTTAAATAATGCATTAAACTTTAAAATGTTAAACAATTGTTTTTTTAAATCGGGCCATTCGAGTTTTTCCCGGACCGGACCAGGCCAAAAAAATTTGTTCCGGTCTCTAGCCCTTGGCCGAGCCTACTCATCTCCTTTGTTGCTCTTATTTTTACTTTGCTCGGTCGACTAATTACCTTCTTAAGATAATTTAAGCGATTATGTTTTTTTGTCCAAAAAAAATGAGTGGAGCGTATCCTTGTAACATAAAACATCACATGAAAGTTATTATACGCTAACATAAAACACCAACACGCCACTGGAAATGGTGAATCATGCATTTTCATGTTGAAGGGAGAGTTACAATAGTCAGTTAGTTCAATGATTACTTGTTAGCATGAACGACTAACGAGTTTTATGAATAAAATAAAATGCCTAGTACTGACACGTTCTGGTTATAACCTTGAAATTATAAGACACACTCGCATATTCTTTGGCGTGTTGATTATATATCTTCAACATTATATAACTTGTGTGTTGTTGGTTGTATGATGACAGTTACAAGCTAAAAAGAACACATCGAATTTTATAGAGTTCTATTATAGACACATGGTCTCTAAATATACATGCATGACACATGGTGATGGGCATGCATGGCATTAAATATGAAAGTTGGGAATGCGTGACAATTGGAGTTGAGGAGAGGACAAGTGTCGACTTGTCAATAACTTTTTGATACTATAAACAATCAACACTGAAATTTTCACTCTCTTCTATTATTGAATTATGGATATTTTAAGTTTGGATAGTCACCCCGTTCTACATGCACTCGTCTTGATATTGACAAATATAAAAAGTTATAAAGATGAAACTGCTACCAGTTAAGATACTGATAAGAAAAATACTTACATTACCAACAAACATCAAGAATTCTCTACTAAGTATGATTCTTACAATTTAGGAACTTTCATTAAAGCTAGAGCAAGAAAAATTACAGAAGATCACTTGTTTGAGACAAGAAGGATAATTCACTTGTAAAAGATGTCAAATCTATTGTGAAAATGAAAGGCAACACACAGATAGTTACAAAACATTACCACTTTGAAATTTGAAAGGTAAATCACATGTAAAAGACATCAAATCCATTACGACAATGACGTACGGATATAGAAGGCAACACAAGAACTTTTAAACAACATTACTGGTTTGAAACCAAATCACAAATGATTGAATTCCAGTCTATCATCTAAATGGAAATGGTTTACTAGGCATCAAACTTAATTCGAGTAGGGTTGGAATGATTTACTAGGCATTAAACTTAATTCGAGTAGGATTGGAAGATGACATGTGTCCAAATAAATGAAAGGTTGACACATAGGTTGTTTTTCTTGTTGCTTTAGTATTATACCACTTTAACCCGCGCGTCATGCACACGATTTTTCTAACCTTTCTATTTAAAAAATATAATTTTTAGATATATATAAATAAATAATGTTAATAAAAATATGTCATATTGAGTAGCAATATAACTAATTACATTTCTCATAGATAATAAATAATGAGTGTATTTATATAATACTTTCCTTGTAAATGTGATTATTTACGTTTTTTATTTTAGCCATTTTCATTTTTTCTTCATAGAATATCTTTGTAATAAAAAATGTAAAAGATAATGTGAGATTCTGGTTCTTTCTCTTACAAAGAGTAAAAGATTTTCTAAATTACATTGTTTCCTTTTACTAAGTCAGAGTATCCTAGTCATATAATAGTAAAGAAAATGTATATAATTTATTCCACATGTCTGCCAAAATTAATGTCACGTGACTACAGTCAAAAATAAAAATGCTCTCAAAATTTAACAAGTGTATAAAACTGTTAAAAATTAATGAGAAGAAGATATGTGTCAAAATCAACTGATACATGGATTGTTTTTCATGTTACTTTAATATTATACAGATAATATATATATATAGATAGATTATAGGAGCAATAAAAGAGTGATCTTAGGCAAGCCCTAAACTTCTATGAATAATCTCCGTATTAAAAAATACAATAAAATAGTAATTATTAATTAAAACTATTGTCTATTTCTTGTTAATTTGTGTGCATGATCATCTCATCTTGTGAAATTTTCGAGAGAGTAAAATGGTGGTTCTAATAATTAAATCTTCTATATGTTATTTTTACAAGTCATATAATAGTCTTTTAATCACTAGGAAAGACTTAAATCATCATGCTTGATCATCTTGATAAAACTTTAGAAACCTTCTTTCATGGTCATATGTGTCTTCAAATAGAGACGATCCATTGTAAGTTCTTCTATGGTACCCCTTTTATCACTAAGTTAGCACTTTTCACCAGCTTCCCCACTCCTAGTGCACTCTTAGCAATGAATCTGTTGCACCATTCGCTTTCCTAAAAACATTCCTAAACACACAACACTCAAACTCACTCTCAAATTGATGAATTTAAGAAATAATATTGGCAAGTTCGCAAGGAACATTCAAACAATTATTGGTCGAGTTAATAAGAACTAAATTATCCCCCAAGCCCCACCATCGCCCTAACCCACATTAATGCTGCTAGGGCCTCATGGTCTCTAATGATATATGCATTATATGCCGAATTATCGCCTATGATGACCCATCAAAATTTACCATCAAATCTTTTATATGTTGTCTTTAAGTTTTAGAATTTCTAGAAAAAAAACAAGACCATACGTCTAAGGGAATTCTGGTCCTGTAAGCGGGGATGGAGTTGCGCGTTGTTCATCTGGCTCATGTATTTTATCCTTCATCGCATCTTACATGAATTGCACTGCTACTAGGGATGAACTGCTCGTTATTTGCTCATGCTTAATGCTGATGCTCACTAGGGCAATACCACAAGTTATTCTAGAATCATATTGCAATGCTGCAAGCGACCTATTAATCAACCCCCTACCGACCACCCACGTCGGTTACTACCTGGTAAGGGAATGCAAGGAACTCCTAAATGACATCTCATGGACGACCTGCACCTGTGCCATATCTAGATCGGCCAAAAAGTCGGCATACTCCATACCTAATTTGTCCTTTAGTAATGAGCTTGATCTTGTTGTTTTCAATTTTCCATCATTAACTCTTTCGAGGTTGTTGGAGAAAGATGTTTAAGCTTTCGTGTCTCTTAATTAATTTTATATGGGGATCATTTGTCTTTCCTACCCCAAAAAAAACAAGACATTTACCTCAAAGAATTTCTACGATTAAATTTCAAATTTAGAATTGGGTCTCTTTATTTCCTTTGACGCCCCTTCTTGTAATAATGTGCACTTTCAATCATCCAATAGTAATTTATAAGCTTTAAAAGCTCTCATATCAGTGTACGTTATTTTTCTGTTTTACACTGATAAATTATCATAATAATTCACCATCGATATATAAACCATCTTATACCGGTCGCATTCTCAAATCCTGATTCAAATATAAACAGATGTTTTCATTTTTTTAGATTTTTAATAAACACTTAACCTGAAATTTATTGTGTGCTTGTTGATACAAAATTGAAGAAATCTTTTTTATTAATATATATACTTTATCTGTCAACAACACATTCAATGCTTAAAATATTGGAGGCGAAAGAAGTATCTTCACATTATTTGCCTTCGTCTTCATCTTCATCTTCATCTTCATTATCTTGATTTCCTTTGATTTCCAAAGTGCATCCATAGGGAAACCCCATGGTAATAAATCTGTAGCCTCCAGCATTGTACAAAAACCCATCAAAGTAAAGGCTCTTAAACCTAAGCATTATTTTTTCTTTCTCTTTTGGGTTTTAAATTAAAATTTCTTTAATTCTTCCATAAAATTTCCACGAGATACTCCATGTCTCCTCTCTCTCCATCCGATTGTCACGTGCATTTACTCCCTTCACATTTTTTCATCCCATTTTCTGAGTTACAGACAGGAACAAATATCAGAGCCCCCGATTTCGCGCGTATCCTTCACTCTCCTTCCTCGCGCGTGTCTACTCTCTCCCACCATCCCTTTAAATCTCGATTCCCCCTCCTTGATAGCAACCTCCCCTTTCATCCGCCATTGCCAACTTCCCAGAATCTTCTTTGATCCTTCTCCCTCTCCTTCCTCACTTTCTAGAGAGGAAGCGACTTCTTCCATATGATTCCGAATTGCGTCCCTCTGTTTTGATTCTTTCCTCCGTTGAACAAATCAGACGTCTGTTCTGGTGGAGGAAAAATCGATTCCATCGCCATAAAAGGAAGCTTGTCCACAGAAATCGTTAGGTTTTCTTTCTATTCCGCTTACTCTGGAAAAGTCGATTTTAAACGAGTCATGAGACCAATTCAGCCGCCTCCCGCTGCCGTGGGAAACAACCGGAGTAACGGACAGCAACGACAGCGGCGGCGACCGGACTTGACGCTACCGCTTCCGCAACGCGACCTCTCGCTCGCTGTTCCTTTGCCTCTCCCACCGTCATCCGCGCCGTCCTCCTCCACAGCTAGCGTCCAGGCGAACAACCAGCACACACTGAACTTCTCGGATCTTGAAAGAGTCAACCGCGTCGGGTCCGGTGCCGGAGGAACAGTCTACAAGGTGCTACATAAAACCACCGGAAGGATCTATGCGTTGAAGGTGATATACGGTAATCACGAGGAGGCGGTCCGGCGTCAGATCCGGAGAGAGATCGAGATTCTCCGGAGTGTCGATAACCTGAACGTTGTCAAGTGTCTTGATATGTACGATCACAACGGCGAGATCCAAGTGCTTCTGGAGTTCATGGATGGCGGTTCATTGGAAACGAAGCACATCCCGTACGAACCGTCTCTAGCGGAACTGGCACGCCAAGTCCTCGCTGGCCTTCACTACCTTCACCGCCGACGAATCGTTCATCGTGACATCAAGCCTTCAAATCTTCTGATCAATTGCCAGAAGCACGTGAAAATTGCCGATTTCGGTGTCTCTCGGATCCTCTCGCAGACCATGGATCCTTGCAACTCTTCAGTCGGGACGATCGCGTACATGAGCCCCGAGAGGATCAACACAGATCTCAACCATGGGAGGTACGATGGCTATGCCGGAGATATCTGGAGTCTAGGGGTGAGTATTTTGGAATTCTATTTGGGAAGATTCCCTTTCTCCGTTGGCAGACAGGGGGATTGGGCCAGCTTGATGTGTGCGATTTGCCTTGCTCCGCCGCCGGAGGCGCCACCGACGGCATCCAGAGAATTTAGGGATTTCATTTCTCGTTGCTTACAGAGGGAGCCACAGAGGCGATGGAACGCTGCTCAGCTGCTTGACCACCCCTTCATAAGGCTGAACACTGCCCCTCCCGTCTCAGACCACCAGGTTCAGAATCAGACTCATCAGCTCTTACCTCCTCCTCCTCGTCAACTTTCCTGATCAAAAAAATATAAAAAAATACTTCTGATGGTGCTCTTTTTGATCTTGATTTATCTCATCTCTATATATGCTCTGTAATTTGGGGGGGGGGGGGCATTGGAAGAAACTAGACAACAAAGGCTGTACGATTAGGATGGAGGAGATTAGCTGCCATTGTTCTTCTTTGTTTTATTGTTTAGGTTTGTTTAATTTTTCTAGTTTTTCTGGATCAATCAAATGCCATATCCAATTGGATCGCATCCGCCCGGGCTTTTCTGATGATGATGAATAGTGGAGTGGGCAAAAACTAAAAGAAGAATGCAATGAGATAATGGGAAAGTTAAATGTTCCATCTTTCTGTCTCCTTCTAAACTTTTGATGAGTTATCACTTATCAGTCACTCTTTCTGGGTACATCTATCTGTTCTTAATTGAATTGGTACATACTAATGCTAGTTTAAATTTCTGATTTGGGATCATGCTGTGTAGAACAGTTTCTTTGTTCTAACTTTACATAATGTTCGTCACCTCATAATTGATCCCTTGAGATGGAGTTTGTGATTTCTGAGTGGCTACTAGTTAGAGTGTTTTGTGCATTTGCCATTTTTAGTCACCAATAATTGATCCATGGTTTGGGTAGTTTATCTCTTGTTTCTTCTGGATGTGTGCAATATATCCTCCATTTCATGTTCCTGCTCTTTGTTTTTGCCATTTTGGTTTACATGTTTTGTTGCTAAAGAGGAAAGTTTGGACCAAAGTATGATCCGCCTCTTATGGTGAATCATTGCCCATTCCTTTTCATTAAGTTAAATTGATGCTATTTATGTCCTTGCTTTCTCATGTTGAATGTGTGTTGTTCAGGTTGATGTTTATTCAGGGTTTAGAGTTAAACTGCAATCATTTATGCATTGCAGTTATCATTGTTTTTCTTTAAGCTAAAATTGATGTAAATGATTGATGATAGATTTAGTTTTGAGAAGCAAGTGAGGTGTAATTCAGACATGGGTCCGGTTGAAGTTTGTTTGTTTTCACTTTATTAGTTGTATGGCGTATATAACTTCCTGGATCTTAATTGATTGAACTCTTTGTTTCATGATGAAATGGAGCTGAAGGTTGTCTTCTACTGTTGTTGCTTTTAGGTAAAAGAGAAAACCTTGGGCGCCTTTGGAGATAGTAGTGTAAAACAAGCTTCAATTGTAGGAAAAATGCATGTTTTATGTCCATATTTTGGAATGCATTGAAGATTGATAAATTATTAACCTCCGTCCCTTAATTTTCTTCCCATTTGACTAAAATTATGGGTTTTAAGGGAAAAGTAAAGAGTAATAAATGTGGAGGAAAGAGATAGAGTGAAAAAGTAATAATTGAATATTGAATGAAGATAAAGTAGTATTGTGAGAGGAGAATTTGAGTTAGATAGAATGAAAGTGTAATGGAAATTGAAAAAGAAGTTGAAAAGTAGTTTCTATAAATAGAATGTGACAAGATAATTTGGGACAACGGAAATGGCAAGTGGGAAAATAATTAAGGGACGGAGGGAGTAATATATTTATAAAGATATTATAAAGACATTTCATGTTTTTTCGTAAAAATATTTTTCATCACAGAAAACGATGTCAAATAATTTTAAAAAGAAAATTAAATAATAAATACTTTTTGGAAAAGAGTCTTGATCACGACTTTACCAAAAAAACCCTTACTATTATCTGAATCGCCCGTTTGTTTGGTAATGTTGTTCGGATAACTAAAATATAACATGAAGTTGAAACTTTTATGGGAATTTTTTTAAAAAAATAATTACGGCAATAACTTAATACTTTTTCTGTCAATTTATAATTGTTAAATTTTTTCTTATTTATCCTTATTTTATATTTTTTTCGCTTTTTCACATGTATACTATTTTATAAGAGTGTAATATACTAAAAAAAAATTCTCCTTATGTAAATGGACTCCAACTGATATAAGTCAAATTATTAATCAATTTTTTGATTCATCAAATAAACGTTTAAACTTAAAAGCAAATTAACTTATTTGTCATATACATCGGAAAAAGTAGAGTTTAATTACTATGATTAGTTTTGAATAGCAAGCAATCCATCGTGTAGTGCAGAGAATTAGGGATGGTAATATGCTACGAATTAATTAAGGATAATACACAAATCTTGGTGAATTTATGTAACATCGGAAAAAGTAGAGTTAATTATGATTAGTTTTGAATATCAAGCAATCCATCGTGTAGTGCAGAGAATCAGTATCTTAGATTGTGACCCATCGAGTAGACGTTGTGAACTCAAAAACTCGGCTT